>NC_060279.1:107122353-107389932 GCF_021613505.1 Equus quagga | reverse complement strand
GACTGCTCATGGGTCGTGTCCCCATGGCAGCAGCAGCTCTGACTGCCTATGGGTCCTGTCCCCATGCTATTCCACACTACTCTCTAAATAAAAGAGCACTACTGCCAGATCTTGAGAGTCCAAGAAATCTTTCTTTCGCCTCCTCGGCTCACCGACTCCGCATCAGAAACGATGTCAGTGTTTGTTCTGGTCTTTTAGTGTGAAGGTGTGGGGGACGTGTGGACAAACTCATTGGTGCCGAGAGTCTGCAGTTTTCACAGGCCAAAGATGAGGCCTGGCTGCAGAGGGGTTAGAGGAGCCTGTCTAAATTTGGTCTAGCAGAGGGTCTTTGTCCAAACTTCTCAGCCAATTACTTATGTTACAACTGCACTATATGCTAATAAGCTCAAATACACATTTGAGTCCCTTTTAAAATTCAATATCTGCTTCATTTGCTAATTCATAGTGGTTTTCTGCCTGAATTTAATTTTTGTCAAGAGAGAAATCAATAAAACATATTGACTTTTATGAGAGGAGATATTATGAAATATATTTTAGCTTGCATATTTTGACATTATTTTAATGTGAATTTTCCTATCAAATCATACAATAACTCATTGATCTGAATTCTTATTACAAATAAATGCATCAGGATCAGAGATGTTGAGTTAAAAATATTTTTTAGACTTAGAATACAAAATAACACTACATTACTAATTTGTTTGTAGAATCAAGAGGAAGCTAAAGGAACTGTGTCATCTCGTATCCAAACATTTGTTGGTCTCTCTCATTCCACCATCATCGAGTCAATACCTACGATGTGGCAGGAACACCATCAGGTGCCGGGGACTGCGGGTGTCAGACAGGGCCGCTTAACCATGAGCGACTTTGTCTGCTAAGTATATTTAGCAATGGCCGGAGACATTTTGGTTGTCGCAATTGGGGAGGAGGGCTACTGACATCCAATGGATAGAGGCCACGGATGCTAAACCCCTTACAATGCAAAGGACAACCCTGCACAGAATAAATTAGCCCACGATGTCAATAAAGCAAGGTTTAGAAACCCTGTTAGAGACGTAGTAGCAATCTCTACAGAGTTTACTTTCTAGATGGTAAAGCTCTTTGTGAAAAAAACACCTGCTGATTGCTATATGAGAGTAGAGGAGAGTCAGAGGAGGGTCAGTCAGGGTGTGTTACATGGTTGGAAAAGGCTTTATGCCTCAAGGCTTCCGATCTTGTCATTTTCTTGGCCTGGCACAATCTTTCCACCTCTTCCTACAAACTAAATGTTTGATCCTCAGTTTAACGGACTTGTTCTTTGGAATGCCCACACTGATCGACCCCTCACACACTCCAGCTAAGTCAGGTTCCTTGGTTTTATGATCTGCAGATTTACAGAAAATCAAGAGAGTAGAGGCAACCGGACTAGTTAGGACTACTGCAGTAGTCCAGGAGAGAGAAAGACAATGAGAGCTAAACTAAGGTGGTGGCAGGGGTAGAGAAGAGAAGTGATGTAAGATTAGGTGGTGAAAGGGAGAGAGGAGTTGAGTATATGTAAGACATGTCTCACTTGGGAGAACAGATAGCCAATAGTCCTGTTTGCTGAGGAAGGGAACCAAGGAAGAAGATGAGATCATTTTCTGAGTCTGATATTTCTCTGAGACATTTTGGTAAAGAGTTTCAATAGGTAGTTGGCTGGGTGGGTCTGGAACTCAAGAAGGAGATATGGTCAGACTTGAAATCGTGGAAATTACTAGGAAAAAGTGGGAGTGAGAGTAAATGAGTTTACTTAGTCAATTTGATGTGAAGAGGACACTCATGAAACTCCACTAACAAAGGGACAACCGAGAAGATGGAGGGGGAACAGCTGGAGAGGCAGAAGGAGACCCCAGATCAGCGAAGGGAGGAGACAGTAGAGAGGGTCAACAGCAAGATAAATGCAAAGAGCTGGGCAGGACAATAGCTGCAAGTGGAACAGTGCGCCGGCTGCAAGGGGGTCTCTGCTCACCTTCTTGGGAAGTGTTCCTCTATTAATAGTGGAGAGTGAGTGGATGCTCATCACAGGGAGCCTGCACGTGTGGAGTAAACAGTGAGGCTCATGGAAATATGGGGAATCATACATCTCTGCAATAGATGATCATAGGGCCTAAATATTCACATTGGTCATATCTAAGCATTAGGAATCATGAGTGTTTAAAATTTACTATTTTTCCCATTTGTATTTTTTATGATAAATGAGTATTTTTTTATGGAATAACAAAAATCTTAAAAGTAAATGTTACAAATTATTAGAATATCAATGTATTAAAGTTGATAGAGTTTATCCACTCTATACTGATGCTCTCAACTTCACGTTTATCTTCAGATGCGGGGTACCCAAAATGAGCCTCTCCTTCAGGAAATTCTTAGTTGAAGACAATATATGAAATAGATTTCATCAAAACACAAAGAAACAGAAAGAAAATTGGGGTCCTGCAGCAAAATGCCCCTCGTGGAGTTAGTATGAGTGAATGAGAAAATATTCGACACATGATTTGAACTCTTTCAGGGGAAGACTCCCAGTAAATGCAAATACTGTAGTTGAAAAAGAAGATTTTGGAGGAAAATGCCTTAAGCTAATTGTGACCTCCAGAGGGTCATGTGGTTTGTCTTCACGGATCAAGGCCAAGTCTGATTCTAACTTACTTAGAAACTTAGTCAAACTCTCTTTTCTTTCTGGTAACTTGTGTGTCCTGTGACAATCCGGGCGTTGCTGTCTCTCTCATCTGCTCTTGAAACTGCTTGGACTTGACGGCTAGTTGTGTTACCTGCTCTTTTATATCATTAGGTCTTATGTACACTGATACTCACTTGATATTTACCATTTCTCCTCTGTAGAGACCTAAGAACATTTTTTTCTGCATTTGCTTGCATCACTTTGACAGTATTATACTAACAAATTGAAGGCCCCTTGTGGAGTTAACATGAATGAGTAAACTTGACTGCACTTCAGGGAGATGAGGGGATGGAGACGCTCAATAGCACAAACTCTTGAGCATATAGGTAAATAATATTCATGGGTATGACAAGGAGGCATTTAATTTATAGCACTAAGACATTCCAATGCACGTATTTTGTAATCATTTGCATCTGCTTAATGCGCATATGATGAACGCTTGGTCATAAAATGTGTCTTTACAGCACTTGGGCTGTGTCTACATGAGGCAAGTTTACCACGAGTATAAATAAGAGCTACATTTTTATGCATTTTTATTGGCAATGTGAATGGGAGGAGGAAAGTGGAGCCAAAATGTCTTGAATGAGAAACATTTAGAGTTCATTACATGCTTAGCAGCATGATCAAGACTATCTCAACGCTACTTTAATTGTTTGATATTTTGTAATGACTGTTTACATGGATAAATTGGCTGACATTTGAATTTCTTCATAATCTTGCCCCAGTCTCCATTTGAAATCTTAATTCCCATTAATTTCCTGCATATATTTCTATACTTCAGCCTATTTAATCATATTTATATAGATTTCAGGGGGATTATAGCTACATTTTCCTCTTATTTTCTAGAAGGAGGAGAGCAATAACCTAAGAGAATCTTTATTTATTGTTTTTTCTGCCTTTTTTCCCCAAATCCCCCCAGTACATAGTTGTATATTTTAGTTGTGGGTCCTTCTAGTTGTGGCATGTGGGATGCCACCTCAGCATGGCCTGATGAGTGGTGCCATGTCCACGCCCAGGATCTGAACAAGCAAAACCCTGGGCAGCCGAAATGAAGTGCATGAACTTAACCACTCGGCCATGGAGCTGGTCCCAAGAATCTTTATTGATGCTGATACAAGGTAACACTGCCAGGACCTTTAGGTTAATGTTTGTGTACCTTTTTCTTTTTTATCTTTAACCTATGTACTTATATTTCAGTTTTTCTTCATGTTCCACATTGCTAGATTTTTAAAAGATCCAAACTGTCCTGTTAAAAGACAGTTAAAAGAGCATGTCTTTTAGTTGGTGAGTTTGATTTATTTATGTTTATTGTAATTATTGACACATTTTGATTTATCCATAGAAATTATTCAATATGAAGAAAAAAAGCATTTGACAAAATTCAACATCATTTATGATAAAGAAAACTGTCAATAAAACTAGGCATGGATAAAACTACCTTAGTTGTTAAAGGACATCTACAAATTAACTACATCTAACATCACTCTTAATGGTACAAGCCTAAATGCTTTCCCTCTAAGATTATGAACATGGAAAAAGTGTCCATGCTTGTTGCTTCTGACTACATTGTACTGGAGTTTTCAGCCACTGCAGGAACGCAGGGAAAAGAAATTAAAGGTATAACAATTGGAAAGTAAGTAAAACTGTTCATTCACAGATGATATGATGTTTAAAATAGACCATTATAAAATAAGATGTTTCATTTAAAGGTAATCACAAAACAAAAACCTGTAGTAGACACACACAAGATAGAGAAAAACATCAAAGTATACTACTATGGAAAATAATCAATTCACAAAATAAGACAGCAAGAGAGGAAGAAAGGGACAAAAGAACTACAAAATAACCAGAAAACAATGAACAAGATGGCAAAGTAATTCCTTACCCATAACAATTACTTTAAATGTAAATGAATTAAATTCTCCAGTCAAAAGACATAGCATCACTGAGTGGATTAAAAAATAAGACTCAACTATAAGCTGCCTACAAGAGACTCAAATAAGCTTCAAGGGGACACATAGGCTCAAAGTGAAGAGATGCAAAGAGATATTCCAAGCAAATTGAAACCAAAGAAAGCTGAGGTAGCTGTACTTATATCAGACAAAATAAAGGTTAGGTCAAAAACTATAAAATGAGACAAAGAAAGTCTTTATATAAGGTTAAAGGGGTCAATTCATCAAGAGGATATAACAATTGTAAATATATATGCACCCAACATTGGGGCACCTACATGTATTAAGCAAATACTAACAGATCTGAAGGGAGTATTAGACAATAATAGCATAGGTCTTCACTCCCCCACTTTCAACAATGGGTAGACCATCTAGACAGAAAATCAGTAAAGAAACATTAGACTTGAATTAGACTTTAGAAGAAATGAACCTAACAGACATACATAGAACATTCCATCCAACAGCAACAGAATACACTATCTTTTCAAGTGCACATGGAACATTCTCCAGGATAGACCATATGTTAGGTCACAAAACTAACCTCATCAAATTTAAAAAGGTTAAAATCATACTAAATATCTTTTATGACCACAATGGTGTGAAAGTAGAAATCAATAACAGGAGAAAAACTGTAAAATTCACAAATATGTGGGAATTAAACAACACAGTCCTAATAACTAATGGACAAAAGATGAAATCAAAAGAGAAAAAAAAAACAATCTTGAAACAAATGAAAATGGAAACACAGCACACCGGAACTTATGGGATACAGCTAAAGCAGTGCTAAAAGGGAAATTTATAGTGATAACTGTCTATAGTAAAAAACAAAAAGGAAAAATATCAAATAAAAAACCTAACATTGCACCTCAAAGAACCAGAAAACCAAAGACAAACTAAGCCCATTGTTAGCAGAAGAAAATAAATAACAAAGATCAGAAATAAATAAGTAAAGAATAGAAAAACAATAAAAAAAGATGAACAAAACTAAGAGTTGGTTTTTTGAAAAGAGATACAAAATTGACAAATCTTTAGTTAGACTTACCAAGAAAAAAGAGAGAGGGTTTAGATAAATAAAATTATAAATGAAAGAGGAGACATTACAACTGATACCATGGAGAAACAAAGGATCATGAGAGACTACTATGAACAATTACATGCCAACAAATTGAACAACCTGGAAGAAACAGATAAATTCCTTGAAACCTACAACCTGAAACATACCAAGGCTCAATCATGAGGAAATAGAAAATCTGACCAGACCAATAACACATAAGGCTATTAAATTAGGAATCAAAAAATCTCCCAACAAAGAGAAGCCCAGGGCCAGATGGCATCATGGTAAATTCTAGAAACATTGAATAAAGAATTAATGCCAATCTTTATCAAACTCTTCCAAAAACCTGAAGTGGAAAGAACATTCCCAAATTCATCTTATGAGGCCAATATTACCCTGATACCAAAGCCAGATAAGGACACTATAAGAAAAGAAAACTACAGGACAATATGTATAATAGACGTAAAATTTTTCAACAAAGTACTTGCAAACCAAATTTAACTGCACATTGAAATGATCATGATCAGGTGAGATTTATCCTTCAAATACACGGATGGTTCAACATATGAAAATTGACAAATGTGATACACAACATTAATAAAATAAAGGGTAAAAATCTTGTGATCATCTCAATAGATGAAGAAACAGCATTTGACAAAATACAACATTCATTCATGAAAAAAAGTCTCAACAAACTGAGAAGAGAGAGAGCATACCTCAACGTAATAAAGTACACATATAACAAGCCCACACTCAATGGTGAAAGATTGAAAGCTATTCCTCAAGATCAGGAACAAGACAAGGATGCCCACTCTCACCACTTTTATTCAACATGGTATTGGAAATCCTAACCAGAATAATTAAGCAAGACAAAGAAATAAAGGGCATCCAAATCAGAAAGGAAAAAGTAAAACTGTCTCTTTTTTGCAGATGACACAATAGTATATATAAAAAACCCTGAAGACTTCACCAAAAAATTGTTAGAACTATTAAATGAATTCTGTAAAGTTGCAAGATAGAAAATCAACATACTAAAATCAGTTGTACTTCTATACCCTAACAACAAGCTTGCAGAAAGCGAAATTAAGAAAACAATCGCATTTACATTTGTATCAAAAAGAATAAAATATTTAGGAGTAAATTTAACCAAGGAGGTAAAAGATCTGTACACTGTATAAGACATTGAAGAAAGAACTGAAGATATTAAAAAATGGAAAGATATTCCATGCTCAAGGATTGTAAGAATTAATATTGTTAAAATGTCCATGCTACACAAAGCAATCTTCAGATTCAATGCAATCGCTATCAAAATTCAAATGGCATTTTTCACACCAATAGGACAAACAATCCTAAAGTTTGTACTGAACCACCAAAGATCTCAGATAGCCAAAGTAATCTGGAGAAAGAAGCTCAAAGTCGGAGGCATAGTACTATATTACAAACTTATAGTAATCTAATAGTACGATATTGGCATAGAAACATATGCAGAGATTACTGGAACAGAACAGAGAACCCAGAAATAAATCTATGCATATATGACCAAATAATTTTCAAAAAAAAGAGCCAAGAGCATGCTATGGGGAAAGGATAGTCTCTTCAATAAATGGTGTTGGAACCACAACACACTAAAGAATTAAACTGGACCCCTATCTTACACCACACAAAAACATCAACTCAAAGTGGATTAAAGACTAAGATTTAAGACAAAACTGTAAAATGTCTATAAGAAAACATAAAAGGTAAGCTCCTTGACACTGGTCTTGGCAATGATTTTTTTTTTTTGATATGACACCAGAAGCGCTGGCAACAAAAGCAATAAAAACAAGTGGGACTACCTTGCCTTTTCTCTGTAGTGGCCAAGGTGATATTTAAAACTAAAGACCCCAATACCTGCATGTCCCTCCATGGCTTACATACATCTAGTGGGTTCCACTGTGCTTTGAATCACAACCTAGTTTCTTTATGTAGCCTCCAAGGCTCTAGGCGATCTGGTCTTCCTGCATCTTAGAACTCATCTCCAATCCTCTCCCTCCTGCTTAACGTGCCTCAGCCACAGTGATTGTCCTCGTGTTCCTTGAACATGCCCACCTTCTGCCCACGTCTGTGCTTTTTGCTCTTACTCTTGTTACTGCCTGAGTTTATTTTCTCCTCTGTCTCCTGTAGCTGAGACTTTCTCATCATCCAGTTATCATCTTAAGTATCACCTTCTCAGAGTGGCCCTCACTGCCCATTCTAATTAATGTCACCCTTTCTCCAGTCACTGTCATGACTGGAGATTTCCTCATTTTATTTTGACAAATTTATTATCTGTAATTATTTATTTATCAATTACATATTTATTTTCTATCTTCCTTTGTGTTTAAGCTTAACAAGAGTATGAATTTTGTATCTTATTTACTGCAGTATACCAAGGTCCTAGAACAGGGCTTTTCTGTCAAACACACTATTGAATATTGCACCAGTCTTTTGGTAGTTATTATCTCCAGAAATGTCTGCTTGTGATTCCAGGACTAAGAAGCTGCAAAGAGAACTCTGGTTCAAGAAGGAACCTAAAAAGTTTCATCTTTTCTCTTTTTTAGAGGCCATAACCTAATGTTTCTTGCTCCAAAGAAGCAGCATGGTTAGAACACTCAGCCACATGGATGCCTGCATTTTGCACACCTTCGCAAGTACTGAAAACACTTCATGTAGTTCTCGTTGGGTTTGTTTGGCTGCTGACCCATGTGAGGAGCTTACAATCACTGCTTTGGGGGTAGGGAGCCAAAACTATCCCATTTGGCTGAAGAAAGAAGAATATGGCAAAAGTTAAGAGCTGGAAATTTATCCCAGGCCTAAACCAAGGAGGTGACACACTAGGCCCTCAATAAATATTTTCAAGTTTTTCTGTAAAAGCACCTTAAAAGCAGTGTAGTGTTTGTTTCACATCTGACAAGTGATTACTAACGAGAAAGTGTTCCTGGAACCATAGTATGCGTCATTCAGCAGAAAGCTAGATCTTTATTTGAAAATTTTTGTCTAATTTATTAAGTTTTTTGGCATTGTAATTGCATTCTCTATGGACCTATGGAGTCTCTGCAAGGCCTATTCATTAGTAGTTGACCTACTCTCTCTCCTCGGGATTATATGGGCTTCTTTTCCCCTTTATAAGTTTCCTGAAAAGAAAAGCAATAGTTCCAGCCACATGTTACCTATGTGAAAAATAATTTACCACTTTTAGCTAAAAGGACTTTTGTCACACCAGGATCCTATAAGTGTGAGCAGATCCTGGTGGCTTCAGCAGACTGAGCAAGTCTCATTTTGCATTATCTCTGCTCTTTCCTGCTTGAGTCATCAACGGCTTTGCTCTCCCAGAGCTCCCAAGGAACTTTGGGTTTAATGCATCTGTGGTAAGTTGACAGAGTGATGCATCTTTGGGCCCTGATCTAAAGACTGCCACAGTTTCCTGGTTTGGGTCAAATTTATGGTCACTCCAGAACCAGGAAGGTATTTCTCAAAATGGTCCCTAAGGGCTCTTCACAGGTCAATCCTGGAAGGCGGTTCCCATAGTACCTGCTATCATGATGTCGACAAAAATAATCCATAACCAATCTATAAATGAAAATTTGGGTGAGTTTATTCTGAGCTGAAATCTGAGGATTATAATCCTGGAGAGTCTTTCCACAAAGGAACAGAGCACTCCAAAGAAGTGGGGGTAAACAGGGTGGTTATATACCCTCAAAGAGGATGTTTCACATATGATTGAAATGTCCCTTTTACAATAGTCACAAGGCTGCTCTGTCGGCACAGCGATTGATGGAAACAGCAGATAGGTCTGCTGTCTCGGTGAACAGAGCAGGGTGGCAGGTCTGTTGCCTCGAGCTGAATGGTTACAGGTGAGTGCTTCAATCAGTTCCCAGCCTAAGGAAAGATGCTTAATCTTTAAGGAGATGCCAACGTGGGGGGAAGTTGCACCTTTATCTTAAGGCCATTTGTTCTAGCCATAGGAAATGTTTTAAAGCAGATATACAATGTGTGCTCATAGCCACAGTCAGGCCCTTTTGGAACAAAGTCAGGCCGAATTAGGTTTATACCAAATGGCTTCCTCATATACTCCTATATATCCTATTGCTTGCCATTTCAATTTGTCAATGAGCATGCAAAGGAGAAAGCTGTAAAGCCGGCTGATGTCTTCAGGTGCTGTGAAACTCTGGGATCTACACTGGTTGGTACAAGGGGCATAGGTGTAAGGAATTAAGGTAACCTAAGTGCAGAAATTTTACAATAAAGAGTCTTTGTCTTTATTATTCACAGATGCATCTCATCAAAATCCCTCTGGACTGAGAGATAGGGCTTCTCTCTGAGCACAAAGCAACATGGCTGTCACCCAGACTTTGTTGATGACAGATAAATACTCAACGTATCTGAATTTTGGCTGACTTCAAAACAGGATTTGGCTACTGCAACTCTGTTTCTTAAGAAATTTTTGTTGGCAATTTGAAATTTAACTGTGGTAGGCTGAAATTCCTTGGGCTTGCTCGCTCTGTCTGTGTCTCTCTTTACTGTTTGTCCTTCCTACACCCCTCTTGGTGTGGAAAGGAACTGTAAGCACAATAATGCATCTGAATGCTGTTCTGGGAAGTGACCAACATTAGCAAGGAACTAGTGCTTTTTCAGAGTGGAAATTCTCAAGACAAACATAAAGAGCCAAGACAATTCGGGATACGATGGCTTGAATCAAGCATTAAAGCGAGGATGAAGAGGAGGAAAGAGGGTGACCGTGAAGGGTAGTTTACCCAATTGAAAGAACAATTGTAACAAAATGTACTACCCACCCACAGTCCTTACCAAGGCATACCTATAGTTTCTCCCTACATTTTTACTCATTCCAACACACCCTCTCTCTCGTGCACAATACTCTAGCCCATTTAGCCATCTTTCTGTTTCTTCAAGCATACCATACCTATTCCTGTCTCAGGGCCTATGCCCTGAAAATTTGTTACTGTTATCCTGGGGATAAAGTTCTTCCTGTTATCTGCATGGCTTCCTCCTTTTGGCATCTAAGATATCACCTCCTGCCATGTTCTCGCCCCATATTCTGCTTATTTTTACTTTAGACCCTTATCACTTTCTGAATACATTATAAATTTGCTGTTTACTTAACAATTACCTGCTACCTCCACTAAAATGTAAGCTCCATGAGGGGAGGAATTTTATCCACTTGTTCATCATTTTATTTCCAGCACTTGGTAGAGTGCTAGCCACAAAATGGACAGCTTTGTTGAATAAAAAAATAAATAACAAATCAAAATCTTCTGCACTGATATTTATGATTGACTCTGTAGATTTTGAGTTCTTTTAGGTAATCAACTCTAACCATATGCATTCCTGTATAACATAATGACGTGGCTAAAGAATATATAAACAATGCTTTCTCTCGACTATTTGAACAAAATGTAAGCTCCTTCCAGGAACAGGTGCTGTGTAAACTTGGTGGCTCTGTATGTCCCCAGAGGCAGGTTGGCCTACGCCCTGTTGGAAAATCGTGCTTAGACAATGTAGAGCCACTGAAATCTCACGTGGAAAAAGCATCTCTGCCGAGTTGAGGCACATACAGCACTAGTGTTCCCTACCGAAGAGTATAAAGGAAGAAAGAAAGAACATCTTCAAGATATTTAAATGAGGCCAGCTGATAAAAGGCCCAACTTACGTCACTGGGGAGCGACACACCTTATCTCTTTATAAATGTCTTCAACTGTAAAGGTCACTTGAAAATAGTTCCAACAGTAAAAATAGTTGGCATCTGGAGATCCACCCCTGTCTCCATTATGTTATTGCCAAATTGAAAAAGTGGAGAAAAGCAAGAGAGGTGAGGCGATAACCCTAATTCTACATTTCTTGGTTAGTTGGAGAAGGGCCCTTGTCTGTCAGGAGCACAGCTGCTGAGTGGGTAAATGAGAAACCCAATTTAGATCATAACTACAGAATCATTAGGCAGAACCACAAATTGGTAGGAATAAATTTTGGAATAGAGTGAAATTGCCTTTCATGCTCAGACCAGCTCTTTAGAAAATGGCTTGTGTCACATTCAGGGTTCCTGCTGACACTGCAGTTTGCGATTAACTTCAGTGAGGAGGGTCTTTCTGTCTCTCACAAAAATCCTGCCAAAATCTGCCAGAGGAGGAAAAATAAAAACATGGAAAAGTGTTTTCATGGCAAAGGTTAGACTGAGGGGAAAGTCCCCAGTTCCCGAGAAAGCTTTCTTGAAGATAGACAGAAGGCCTGCCATGAAGTAAGTGCCCAGGTATGGACTACCAAAAAGAATGGTTAATTTATTCCCAACCCCTTGAACAGTTAGCAACGGCTAGACAACAAGTCAGTCAAGTGTGACACAGGCAAGCATGCACAAGGGGAGGGGCTGTGCCACATGAGTGGCTGAACACTGGCTAGTATCTCCATGAATTATCCTCCTTACAGGTGACTTTTTTGCCCATGGCCTCAACTGACACACGATCTCAGCATGTCAGGGCCCCAGAGTGAACTTGACTCCAGAATCACACTCAAACTCCAGTCCCATAAGGCGCATCTCTCCAGTTCTTTCTTGCTTTGGGACCTCCTCTCAACCTCTGCTCTTCCTGTACTCACCTGCTTTCCGTTTCAATAATACAGAGTCTCTTGCCTCTAACATTTATACATGCTGTTTTTTCTGTGTGTTTGTGAGAAACAAAATTGTTTCTCCCTCCTTTTCATCTGGATGATTTTAAATTATCCTTCAGGTCTTAGCTCAGACAAAATCACTCCGGCTGAGCCTACACCTCCAAATTTGGTTAGCTCACCCACTTAGGCGGCCCAACTGTGTGAACTTACCTCTGTTACTGGTTTAACCAAATGCTTCAACCTGGATGTGGAACAGCGCATAAAACATTGACCAGCTGAAACTGGTTTTGCCTCCTTAAAACAGGTTGTTGATTAATCAAACCTTGCTCCATAGCAGAGACAGCACTGTGCGTGTGCCAGGTGGGAACCCGTAGCCCCAGGATGACCCCAGAAACAAGAATCTTCAGAAATGCTGCCACCTGAGCCCTTTAAAAGCGAGAAGTCCTTCAATAACGAAAATCTGGCTCACAGCAGCCCAAGTAGTTTGATGATGGACTGATTCGAGACTAGCCAATCAGCTTACATGGGCCCAGCTGAAGCTCTGTGGCCCCTAACTCCTTAAGTTTTGCCCTGAACCTTGGACTGGGAAGGCAGATTTGAGAGCTTTGCCTCCCCTCTCCTTGCTGGTTGACCTCACAATAAAAGTCTCTCTTTTCTCAAAAGCCAGCGCCAGAGTATTGACTTCTGTGCACATCAGGCAATGAGCCCTCACTCAGTAACAGATGTAATATGTAATTCAGACCTCACAAGGTGGTCAATGACAGGAAAAATGAAACCTGAATGTCATTAGCTAATTTCGACTAATTTTCATAAGACTTTTCTTCTACAATTCCACCACTCCAGCAGAGCTCCAAGCTTTTGCTCTCACACCTGTACTCCAGTAGGTTCTGTTCACTCCTTCTGCCCCAGGTCATATACAAGTCTGACACTCCACATGACTGCTGGAGGGTGAGGATCTGACCAAAAAGTGGGGGAACCATCATTTCAGTCACTTCGGCGTTCTCAGATTCCCTAGTGCTTTTGAAGGTTACCAGAATATGCTGCCACAAAATATATCCACTTGGCATATTGATTATTTTGAGCTGAAGATAAGTGAGAAGAAGCAGATAGAAGAAAAGCTCTCTGCCCTTCCCCTATTTGCCCAAAAGCAGGACATTAATTTGTAAAGTATCCCCCCTCCTCTCTTCACCAAGGACAGACGTTAATCACTTGAGAAAACTCTAGACCCTATCAGCCCAGAGCTGGCAGCAGAGGAAGCTATATGACAAACTTTACTAACTGGTTCTTATCTTCCATTAGCTTCCCCCATATGTTTACCTTCCCACAATTCATTGCCCCTAGAAGCTCTAAGTCCCTTTCTCTTGTCTTTTCACTTTTTTACAAAATGTATTGTTCTTTTGTTAGGGTGCTAGATAAGCACAGGTTTTAACCATCCCTTTGAGTTACTAAGCACTGAGTACTCCTGCATGTATGTATGATGTATGGATTAATAAACATCTTTTTGTTATTCCCTAGTTAACCAGTCTTTTGACAGTCTCATTTTCAGAGACCCAGCCAAGGAACCTAAGATAGTGCTAAAAAAGAAATAACAGGATGAATGAAGCCATTTGCCCCACAATAGCAAACAAGACAATCGCAGTTTCAACCTCCCCTAGGAATCCTGATTGGCACTAGTGAGGTAATCTGCATGAGAAAATCCCTGCTGTTCCCTTCCCCCAAAAGAAGAGGAAACAATCCTTTCTCTTCTTTGATGTTAACTTCCTTGTCCCACTCTTCTGCTTATAAAACCTTTCCATTTTGTATAACTCTCAGAGTGCCTTTCTATTTACTAGATGGGATGCTGCAAGACTCATGAATTGTTGAATAACCAATTATCTCTTCAAACTTACTCAGTTGAATTTTGTTTTTAACAGATTTGGTGGCAGTGATGGGATCCCAAATGAACTTCTGGTGGCATTCGGGAACAGCAAGAGACACAGGTGTGGCACCCACAAACTCCTTTTCGAGTTTGCTGTCTTTCTCATTGTTTCTGAGGGCCCTGGGCAAGCTCGTCTTGGTCTGAGCTCCACTCTCGTTGTGTTGAAGGTCTCAATCTGTTTGGCTTTCCAATCCACTGCTTAGCAAGTCAGCTTGAGCTGGCAGACAGTTCCATCTGGAAGCTCAGTCCCCAGCCCCTGATTCAGTCTGCAATTCCCCAGTATTTGGTTTATCACTCTCTCCAGTTCCAGTTTGCAATCCTCATTTACCGAAGTCTTCTGGGAATGGCTAGAGGTATGCATAGGGCGTCCTATTGGCCAGTCCATAGTAATATTTACAGCCCTTGATTCTGTCCCCAGATTCCATGTTAGGAACTGCTGATGGTTTAGTCTGCAATTCCTCACTTGTTGGGAATGCTTCCCCAGATTCCACAGTGGGAACTGCTGGTGGCAGCTGCAGTCTCCGTTTCTTGGAATCGGTCCACAGTCCCATTCTTTGAGGCCTGCTGGTTCAATCTTTTCCCCAGTCTATGGCTTTTTGGTTATTGCTGGTGTCCACAATTTCATTTCCACAGTCATTATTAGTTTCTCTTAAGGTGCACATGAGGTAAAGGCTATTGTTAAAAGAGAATCTTGTCAGCCAAAGAGTTTCAGTACTAATTTGGCTCCAGGAAAACCAAAGGCCTAGCTAAAAGATGTGGGATTCTTTATGTCCCAAGATTTGAGCATACCACCTTATTTTAATATGGCACACATGCTTATTTTATCTGAGAACTGTGATCACAGAAGCTGTAGATATTACAAAAATGGCAAACTATTGCTAAGTTTGTTTTGTGTCTTGAAGTTTAGCTTGGTAGCCATCAGGTAGGGGCTTCAAAATACAGCCAAACAAAAATGAGTTGCATTCCACTGTGGCTAGAAATGGCTGGACACAAATGTGGATTAAAGTCCATTTGTGGCCAGGAACCTACCAAACTGCTGCTTCTCTTAGCAAAATTAAAATGGCCATTATGGGGAAAGTTCCAGATAGCAATTTAAAAGTGTGACTAAAAGCAAGAGTTATGCAGGAGCCTCCAAATGTTTTCAAAATTCAAAAATAGCCTCATTGAAAGATTCATTGCAAAAGGCTAATAAAAAATTAAAGAGAGAAAAGGCACCTAAAACAATGCCACAATCTAATTCTTGGGGGATTTGGCCTTGCACATCTCTGCAGGGCCAAAGATGGGGCTCTATATGTTCAAAGTTCACTTTCCCTTTTTGCCAATTCCTGAAATCTCCTCTATTCATCTCAAAATGCTTGTAGATTTTGGGACATTAGAAAAAGAATTGTCCTGTACTTAAAAATTTGCTAATGTTGACATCAGCATCATGGCAATGTGAGATGCTCCCTTTGTCTCTCTCCTTCAACCTAAAATGAGTAAAACGTCCATAACTCAACAAAGGCTACATTGCCCAACACACCAGAATGCTAGAGAGAGATCTTCACATTGGTACAAAGGTGAGTGGATTGGAGCATAGAGAAGAGGCAAATTGGGGGAACAGAAGAGGCAATCTTCATGATCCTGGTCCCCTGGCTAGAGTGGTTAAGACAGCCACCTTGAGCCCTAGAGAGCCTGGTGGCCGCAGCAGAGATATGCACATGATGCCAGCCTCCTGGCCACAGCTGTACCTGTGGCCACAAGAAACAGAGCAAGAGCTGAGGTGGAATACTGTAATCCAGATCCCCTAGCCACAGCCCAGAAACTGGTAGGAGCAGCAGAGGCATACACACAACTCTGGCCCTGACCATAATAACACCTATGGCCACAAGGAATCAGATGACTTTGGAGGCGGTGCCCTATGAACCCAGTTCCTTCCCCACCCCTCCCACCACAGTGGCAGTGCTTGTCACCTAGCTGACCCCAGATGCAGCAGAGGTGCCTCTCCATTGCTGTGCCCCAAGTGACACAGCCAGTGACAGCAGCAACACCAGCAACAGCAGCAACAGCAAGGCATCAGTGGCCCTACGAGTTGCAAGTAGTGACAAAGAGGGAACTGGAGGCACTCAATAGAAGCAATGGAGGTGGAAAGGGCCAATCTACAAATATAGTTACAGGTTGCTCATGTAAGAGAAATTAAAAACTAATGCTAAAGCACCACATATTGAAAACAAAGGCCTTTAATCACCAACTGGTTGAATAATTAGAATCAAAGCAATCAAAGCTATACCTAAATAAGAAAAATGTTTGCTATGACAAATGTGCTGGCAGAGGAATAACTCAGCAAGCAACATGAAAAGCCATGGTAACACAGCATCACAAAAATAAAATAACAGTTCTCCAGAACCCAAACATAAAGTCATGGAAGACTGTGATCTAACTGATAAAGAATTCAAAATAGTTGTCATAAAGAAACTCAATGAGCTATAAGAAAACTCAGAAAGGCAGTTCAGTGATGGCAGAAATAAAATTAATAAACAGAAGGAGTACTTCACCAAAGAGATTGAAACTCTAAAAAACAAAAACAAGCTGAAATTCTGGAGCTGAAGAATTCAATAAAACGAATGAAGAATGTATTAGAAAGCATTGGGAATGGACTAGAACATATGGAAGAGAGAATTAACAAACTCAAAGAGAGAAATCTAGAAATGATGCAGGAAGAATAAAAAAGAGAACAAGATTTTTTTTAAAGTAGAAATTATGTGAGAACTATTCAACTCCATTAGAAAGGGCAACATAAGGATCATGGGTATCTCAGAAGGACAAGAGAGAGAAGGGAGCAGAAAGCTTACTTAAAAAATTAATAAACGAGAACTTTGCAAACATGGAGAAGAAATTGGATATACAAATCCACGAAGCTAATAGAACACTCAATTATCTCAATGCAAAAAGATCTTCTCTAAGACAGATGATAACAAAACAGTCAAAAGTCAATGACAAAGAATATTAAAGTAAGCCAGGGAAAAAATAATTACCTACAAGAGAAGCCCCATTAGGTTAACAGCAGGTTCCTCAACAGAAAGTCTACAGGCCAGGAGAGAGTGGAATGATGTATTCAAGACATTGAAAGACAAAAACTGACAGCCAATAATACTCTATCCAGCAAAGTTATCCTTCAGATAGGAAGGAGAAATAAAGACTCTCCCAGACCATCCATAGCTGAGGGAGTTCATCCTAACTAGACACGCCTGACAAGAAATGTTTAAAGGAGCTCTCCTCCCTGAAACAAGAAGGTGAAAGTACCAACACTCTGAGCAAGGTGATAAATAGACAGATAGAATCAGAAAATTGAAGCTGCATATCAGAATAGGTTGGTAAGCACTTAATTACAGCATAAAAGTTAAAGGAAAGGAAACATTAAAAAATAACTATACCCACTTCAATTTGGTAACAAACTCCCAACATAAAAAGAGATAATTTGTAACAACAAAAACATAGAAAGGGAAGGGAGAAGGGGCAAAACCTGTATAGACAAATGAAGATAAGATGCTATCAGTAAAAAAGGACTACTTACATATGAGACCTTATATACAAACCTCATGGTAACCACAAAACAAAAATTCAGAGCAGAGACACAAAACATAAAAAAAGAAGAAACTGAGAAACACGTCACAGAAAACCACCAAACTAAAATGGCAGACAGAAACACAAGGAAAAAGAAACAATGGAAATATAGAGCAACCAGGAAATAAAAGATAAAATGACAGTACTAAGTCCTCATATAAGAATAATCACCCTAAATGTTAATGGATAGAATTCACCAATCAAAAAATACAGAGCATCTGGCTGGATTAAAAAACCAGAGCCAACAATATGCTGCCTCCAGGAGAGTCATCTCAGCTCTAAAGACAAACATAGGCTCAAAGTGAAGAGATGGAAGATGATACTCCAAGCAAATGGCCACCAAAAGAAAGCAGGTGTAGTCATACCTACATCAGACAAAACAGACTTCAAAACATAACAAGAGACAAAGATGGACATTATATAATGATAAAGGGGATAATTCATTACGAAGACAACATTTACTAACATACACACACCTAACATTGGAGCAATAGAAATAGAAAGTATTATTATTAACAGACCTAAAGAAATTGATACAACACAATAATAGTAGGGAACTTTAACACCTCACTTACATCAATGGATAAATAATCCAAACAGAAGGTCAACAAGAAAACATTAGACCAGATGGACTTAATGGATATATATAGAACATTCCATCAAAAAGCAGCAGAATGCACATTCATCTCAAGTGCATATGGAACGTCCTCAAGAATAGACAATATCTTGGGAAATAAAACAAGTCTCAATAAATTTAAGATTAAAATCATATGAAGCATCTTTTCCAATGAAACTAGAAGTACACTATAAGAAGAAAGCTGGAAAAGGCACAGATATGTGGAGACTAAACGATACGCTACTGAACAAATATTGGATCAATAAATAAATCAAAGGAGAAATAAAAACACTTGGAGACAAATGAAAATGAAAACACAATGTATTAAAACCTATGGGATAGAGGAAAGAGGGACACTCATAGCAACGCAGGCCACTTCAAAACAGAAAATCTCACCTGTTGCACCTAAATGAACGAGAAAAAGAAAAACAAATGAAGCTAAAGTCAGTAGAAGAAAGGAAACTAAAAATCAGAGTGGAAATAAATGAAATAGAGATTAAAAAGACAATTGAAAAGATCAATCAAAGAAAGAGCTGGTTCCTTGAAAAGATAAACAAAATTAACAAATCTTTAGCTAGACTCACTAAGAAAAAAAGCGAGAAGGCTTAAATAAATAAAATCAGAAACAAAAGAGGAAAAATTATAATAGATACACAGATCCATCAAATTATAAGAGACTACTATGAAAAGCCATATGCCAACAAATTGGATAACCTAAAAGAAATGGATAAATTCTTAGAATCATACAACCTTCTAAAACTGAATCAGGAAGAAATATAGAATCCAAATAGACCAATCACTAATAAGGAGATTGAAATAGTAACCAAAAACCTCCCCCAAAACAAAAGTCCAGAACCAGATGGCTTCTCTCGTGAATTCTACCAAACATTCGAAGGTTTAATACCTAACTCATTGTACCAACATTACCTTGATATCAAAACCAGACATGGGCAACACAAAAAATGAAAACTACAGGTCGATATCATGGAGGAACAGATGCAAAAATCCTCAACACAATATTAGCAAACAAAATTCAGCAATACATTAAAAGGATTGTAGGTAACACGGGCATTTTAACTATGTTTATTCTTCTAATCCATGTGCATGGAATATCTTTCCATTTCTTTATGTCATCTTTGATTTCTTTCAGTAATGAGATTCAATGCAACCTCAATCAGAATCTCAATGACATTCTTCACTGAAATAGAACAAAGAATCCTAAAATTCAAGTGGAACCGCAACAGACTCCAAATAGCTAAAGCAATCCTGAGAAAAAAGAACACAGCTCAAGGCATCACAATCCCTGACTTTGAAATATACTACAAAGCTATAGTAATCAAAACAACATGATACTGGCACAAAAACAGACACACAGATAAGTGGAACAGCATTGAAAGACCAGAAATAAAACCACACATCTATGGACAACAGCTAATCTTTGACAAAGGAGCCAAGAACATAAGATGGAGAAAGTTTCCTCAATAAATGGTTTTGGGAAAATTGGACAGCTACATGCAAAAGAATGAAGGTAGACCATTATCTTACCCCGTACACAAAAATTAACTCCGAGTGATTAAAGGCTTGAATGTAAGACCTGAAATCATAAAATTCCTAGAAGAAAATATAGACAGTACACTCTTTGACATCAGTTTTAGCAGCATCTTTTTGAATACCATGTCTACCCAGGCATGGGAAACCATAGAAAAAATAAACAAATGGGACTACATCAGACTAAAAAGCTTCTCAAGGTCAAGGAAACTATGAATAAGACAAAAAGACAACCCATCAACTGGAAGAAAACCTGTGTAATCATATATCTGATAAAGGGTTAATTTCCAAAACATATAAATAACTCATACCACTCAACAACAACAAAAAAAAACAAACACCACAATCAAAAAAATGGGCACAGGATATGAACGGACATTTTTCCAAAGAAGATGTACACATGGCCAATGGACTTTTGAGAAGATGTTCAACATTACTAATTATTAAGGAAATACAAATCAAAAATAACAATATCACCCTACACCTGTTAGTATGGCTGTAATTACCAAGACAAAACATAACAAATGTTGGAGAGGATGTGGAACAAAGGAACCCTCATACACTACTCGTGAGAATGCAAACTGTTGCAGCCACTATGGAAAACAGTATGGAGATTTTTCAAAAAATTAAAAATAGAAATACCATATGATCCAGCCATCCCATTACTGGATATTTATCCAAAGAACTTGAAATCAACAATTCAAAGAGACTTATGCACCCCTATGTTCATTGCAGCATAATTCACAATAGTCAAGATGTGGAAGCAACCCAAGTGCCCATTGACTGATGATGGGATAAAGAAGATGGGGTATATATACACACACACACACACACACACACTAGAATACGACTCAGCCATAAAAAAGATGAAATCATCCCATTTGCAACAACATGGATGGGCCTTGAGGGTTTTATGTTAAGCAAAATAAGCCAGAGAAAGGCAAACACCGCATGATTTCTCATTTGTGGAAGATAAACAAACACATGGACAAAGAGAAAAGATTAATGGTTACCAGAGGGGACGAGGGTTTGTGGTGGGCAAAAGGGGTAAAGGAGCACATATATATGGTAATGGGTCAAAATTAGACTATTGTTGGTGAGCATGATGCAGTCTATACAGAAACTGATAAATAATCATGTACACCTGAAATTACACAATGTTATAAACCATTATGACCTCAATAAAATAATTGAAAAAATCAATAGGTTAAAAGAATCATACCTCATGAGCAAATGAGATTAATTCCAAGGATACAAGGATGGTTTGACATTTGCAAATCAATGAGCATGTTATAGCACATTAACAAAATGAAGAATAAAAATCATATGATCATCTCAATAGACTCAGAGAAAGCATTTGACAAGACCCAGCATCCATTTATGATACAAACAGTCAATAAAATGGGTATAGAAGGAAAGTGCCTCAACTTTGAAATGGCCATATATGACAAACCCACAGCTAACATTATACTCGGTGATGAAAAACTGAAAGTTATTCCTCTAAGACAAGGATGCCTACTGTCACCACTCTTGTTCAACATAGTATTGGAAGTCCTAGACAGAGCAATTAGGCAAGAAAAAGAAATAAATGTCATCCAAATTGGAAAGGAAGAAGTAAAATTGTCACTATTTGAGAATAACATGATTTTATACAGGGAAATCCATCAAAAAGAAACTATTAGAAATAATATGTGAATACAGTAAAGTTGCAGAGTTTAAAATGAACATAAAAAAATCAGTTAGAGCCAGCCCTGATGGTCTAGTGGTTAAAGTTAGGCACTTCTGCCTTGGTGGCCTGGGTTCATTTCCTGATCGTGGAACCACACCACCTATCTTTCAGTTGCCAGGCTATGGTGACAGCTCACATAAAAGAAACGCGACTTACAACTGGGATATACAACCATGCACTAGGGCTTTGGGGAGAAAAAAAAAAAGAGGAAGATTGTCAACAGATGTTAGCTCAGGGTGAATCTTTCCCTGCCAAAAAGAAAAAAAAAATCAGTTGCATTTCTATACACTAACAACAAATTAGCAGAAAACGAAATCAAGAAAACAAATCCATTTACAATAATAACACAAAAAAATAAAATACATAGAAATAAATTTAACTGAGGAGGTAAAAGATCTGTATACTGTAAATTACAAGTCATTGTGGACATAAATGGACGAAGACACAAAAAAAGGGAAAGATACTCCAGGCTGAAGGATTCAAAGAATTAAGATAATTAAAATATCCGTATTACATAAAGCAATGTACAGATTCGATGCAATCTCTATCAAAATCCTAATGAGGTTTTTCATGAAAATAGAACAAAGAATCCTAAAATGTATATGGAACCACAAAAGACCCCATAGCCAAAGCAATCCTGAGAAAAAAGAAAAAAACTGGACGTATCACACTTCCTGATTTCAAAGTATACTACAAAGCCATAGCAATCAAAATAGCATGGTATTGGCAGAAAAACAGACATATAGATGAGAGGAACAGAATTGAAAGCCCAGAAATAAACCTACACATACATGGATAGCCAATTTTTGACAAAGGAGCCAAGAACATACAATGCAGGAAGGAAAGTCTCTTTAATAAATAGTTTTGGGAAAACTGGACAGCCACGTGCAAAAGAATGAAACTAGATCGCAGTCTTACACCATACACAAAAGTCAACTCAAAATGGATTACAGACTTGAATGTAAGACCTGACACCATAAAACTCTTAGAAGAAAACACAGACAGTACACTCTTTGACATCGATCTTAGTAGTATCTTTTCAGATATGTCTCCTCAGGCAAGGGAAACAAAAGCTAAAATAAATGGGGCTACATCAAACTAAGAAGCTTCAACACAGCAAAGGAAACCACTAACAAAATGAAAAAACAACCTAACAATTAGGAGAAAATATTTGCAAATCATACCTCCAATAAGGAGTTAATACCCTAAATATATAAAGAACACATACAACAGCAAAACAAACAAACAAAAACAAACAACCTGATTAAAAAGTGGGAAGAGGATTTAAACAGACATTGTTCAAGAGAAGATATACTGATGACCAACAGACACAGGAAAAGATGTTTATTAAGGCTATTCAAATCAAAACCACAATGAGATATCACCTCATGCCTGTCATAGTGGCTATTATTAAAATGACAAGAAATAAGAAGTGTTGGAGAGGATGAGGAGAAAAGGGAACACTCACGTACTGCTGGTGGGATTGTAAATTGGTGCAGCCACTATGGAAAACAGGATGGAGATTTTCAAAAAATTAAGAACAAAACTACCATATGATCTAGCTATTCTACTTCTGGGTATTTATCCAAAGAATATAAAAACACTAATTTGAACAGATACTTGCACCCCTATGTTCCTTGAAGCATTATTTACAATAGTCAAGACATGGAAGATACCTAAGTGCCCATTGATGGATCAATGGATAAAAAAGATGTGAGATATATATATCACATGGAATATTACTTAGCTATAAAAAAGATGAAATCTTACCATTTGTGACAAAATGGATGGACCTTGAGAGTATGAGCTAAGTGAAATAAGTCAGATGGGGAAATATAAATACCATATAATTATTTCACTCATAGTGGGAGATCAAAAGAAACACAACAAGCAAATAAACACAAAGATACAGAGAACAGTTTGGCAGTTACCAGAGGGAAAGGGTGGAAAGGGGAGGGCAAAATGCATGTAGGGGATCATTTGTACGGTGATGGGTAGAAACTAGACTTTTAGTGGTAAACACAATGTAGTATAAACAAAAGACAAATTATAATGATGTCCACCTCATATCTATGTATATTATAAACCAATGTTACTGCAATACGAAAAGATAGAAATGTGGAAGGAGATATGCCCTCATGAAAAAAAATTTAAATTACTCTAGATCTCTGATAATAAGCAAATATTCCCCCAAAACTTCATTTTGGCAAAAACTTGAATGCTTTTCTCTGTAACTTTGTGATGCAGATTTCTACGCCGACCTTCTCTAGGAACTAAGAGCAATTCTTTGAAATGCGAACTTTATGGAGAAGTTTCTCATCAGAAGGAAAAAGAAAAGGAAGCATATGGAAATTGGGGTAATGAAAAATTTTAAATATCTTCTCCACAAATATTAGTAATTTAAGCTGTTGCCATCTATTTGTACATGTCTTCATATGTATGTTGTAACTGTGATATATATATTCTTTTTTTTTAACCTCTGTTTGGTATTGCCAAAATTAATTTGTAAAAGGAGCTTTATTTAATTGGCTTAAAGAAAATTAAGCACTTATATAAATTAAACTCTCATAATAAACACTAGCCCGAATGAATTTCAAGTTCACATAATCTGGGAAAATATTAGGTATTAAAGCTAGTTTAAGCTTTTCATTTTAATTAAAATAGGCATGTCTTCAGAAGTATCAGCATTATATGTAATGTAGATAAATAACTTTTATTCTACCTGGGTTTACTTGTTAAATTCATGTTATCTCTGCTGCAAAATTTGTCAGCAAAAAATAACTTACAATGATGGCTGATTTTGTCTAATGTTTCATGAAGTTTTCATGAGTAATCTAAGTATGATTGTTAAAATAAGTACATTAAATAGATGTAAATGAGATGAAAGATTTTAGGCAAACTTTTCAAATGTTATCCCCAAAACTTTTTGGTAACCTGAAACCTTACAAGTTTTCTAAGGTAAATTAAATGATGGGAATTCATTGAATGACTAGATCATTTCCAAATAAGATAAAATATTATAACATTAATTGCTAAACAAGTGTAAGTTTACTTACTTTTTCCTTTTATTAAAGACAAACAAAGATATTTGGGTTTGTTAGTAAAGATGTTTTGTGCCACGCTGAAAAGCACGTTTCTAAAAATTAAAAAATTTGTCAAGCCACAGAATGCTAATATTAAAGACAGTCACAATTGCTTACTTTTTACCCCCTGATCTCATATAAAATGGTCACTAAAGAAATATACTCTCTGTGGGAGCTGAACATTTTTCTCAATCTATTTATTTCCTATTAATAGAAGATTGGGAACCTATGGGCATTTTTAAATCTGAAATATTCACAGGCTTTTTCAGTCTAAGGTCATGGTTTCTTGGGGCAACAGCTCTCTCAAAAAGCAGTAAGTTTCTTAAGTATTTGATAGTAGTCCATTCCTCACGCCAAGACCCACAGCCACAGTTGCTTTTCCTGGTCCAGTCCTGTGCTCAGAGGCTGGATGTTGCCTTTCTTTCTCATCCTCATTTCTCTGTTTCTTCCTTCATCACAGCTCTTCTGCTTCTCTTGACGACCTTGATATTTCCTGGAACAATTAGCTGGAGGCTCACACTTAATCTGATGTTAGCTCAGAGAGCTGTTACTAGATGCTTGACCCATGAAGTCATTTACAGTTGTATATCATGCTGTTTGGTATACGAAAGCAGATAGCTTTTCCAACATTGTAGTAATTCAGAATTTCTAGACTTTTTCTATTTCTTTAATTTTTTTTATTTGCAAATTGTCAAGTTTTTTCTTAAGTTTATGTCTTTCTTATCATACTTCGCCATATGTGTGCAACCAACTCACACTACACACAGCTTTATCCTCTAGAACTGTGGGATCCGTTAAGAAGTATTCTGTCTCCCAGGACATCACAGGTGAGAGTTTTACCACGTTCTGCCTTTGTATCATCTTTCTAGTCTTCGATACTACAACAAAGAGCTGTAGTATCTTTACCTGACAGCTAAGAGTTCAGTCAATTACACATATTTTTGGTTTTTATTATGATGGAACCCCATTTATGGCACAGATTTATGTATCAATAAGGATAGAATAACCCTACTTCAGCAACAAATAACCCTCAAATCTCAGTAGCTTAACACAAAATTTGTTTCTCATTCATGCTGCACTACCATCTTGGGTTGAATGAGTGCTCCACAGCAACTCTGAACTCAGGTTACAGGAGGCACCACTGTCTTGTAGCTACATTAAATAAGGGAGAGAGAGAGGCTGGAGAATTATGCTGGGAAGTGGCTTACATAACTTCTGTGCACATTTGCCATGAGGAGCGAGTGTCTCTGTTATAAAGTCCAGGTTTGCTTAGGCCCAAAGATGTTTCAGAGTTTAATGATACAGGCTTTTGATCACTTTATTGATCCTATAGTTACTAATTATAGTTCATTCTCCTTCAGAGAACACACATATATAAAAGAATTTCTTGTGTTAGGAGAAGTTCAAAAAATAGCTACCACTTAATAACATTTCCTTCTGAATTTTCTCATTTTATCTCATTAGGACTCATTCCTCTTATGGCTAAGGTTTTTTTCACAGGAAACCTTTACCAAAATCTATCCTGTGTTGTTCACCAGATATACAAATATATGCTGCAGTTCAGATTAAGACATTGTTTGCTTATTTTCCCGGAAAGCTCATCAATCCCTGTGTAAACCAGGGAATGCAAATATATATCTGGAGATCTAGAGGATGGAAGCATACCCATCGGGGCAGGAGGAAACTTTTGGAGGTGATGGATATGTCATGTCATTGATTGTGGTGATGGTTTTGTGGGTGTATACTTATCTCCAAACTCATCAAGTTATATACATTGATTATGTACCCCTTTTTGTAATTCAACCACACCTCAATAAAGTGTCAGCAGGATTTGGGTTGGGAGAGGGCATTTCAAGGCATTCAAATGGGAATGGACTGCTTCAAGAAGAGAATTTCACTACTTGGAAATAATTTCTGCTGGATGGGGCCAGATTATAGAGGTATTTGAACTTTGTTAAGTTTTGAGTTACTTATTTGAAAATAGGGGATTCTTGCAATTTTTTCTTTTCTTTTTTCTTTTGGTGAGGAAGATTGGCCCTGAGTTAACATCTGTTGCCAAACTTCCTCTTTTTGCTTGCAGAAGATTGGCCCTTAGCTAACATCTGTGCCAATATTCCTCTATTTTTTGTATGCAGGACTCCACCTCAACATGGCTGGATGAGCAGTGTGTAGGTCCCTGCTTGGGATCCAAACCCTCGAATCCCAAGCTGCCAAAGCAGAGTGCACGAACTTAACCACTATGCCAGCCCCAGGAGATTCTTGCAATTTTAAACAATGTAACACACAGAAAATGACTGAAAGAAAATTGACTCGGTAAGAGAGTGTGAGATGAAAATGGAGGTAGCAGAGACAGATGAAAAGTGTGACTTCACCAAGATCAAGAGGCTGTAAATGGTAGAGCAAGACACCTAACCTGGGCTCCTTATCCTGAGTCCTGTGCTATCTAACTATTGAAGGATCTGTCTGCTGTATCAATTCTTGCATGTGAACTGGTTCGCAGTGTCCAGTGAGGACATCCTTTTTCCAAACTGAGCCAAGAGTATGTTTAGGCAGTGGAGTCTGCAGTGGAGTGTACCATCCAGCATGTCTCCACTGTCAGCCTGCTAGGATGACAGACTCTGAAAATTCACTTCACAAGAAAATGAGTTAAAGTGAGTTTTGTTTTGTTTTGTTTTAAATAACCAGAGTAAGTCATGCTTTCCTGGACAGCTTTATACTTCATTACCCACACTGGAGGGGGAGGCTAAAACAGTATCAGATCCTGAGGGTAAGTCTTACTTAAAGAGGCTTAATATCTGCTTCAGCTGAAGATCAATGGATAGAGTAATGTGGGGCTCAGGCAGTTCAGAGCAAGTGGACATAAAGCAGAGGTGGGCACAGTGCACGATAAGCATCTTAGAAGAGATGGAAGATCACACCTGGAAAGTGACCTAAAATATTGTCTCAATGAGCCTCACTATGGGGAAGTTGAGGCCAAGAAACTTTAAATAATTGAGTATCTTGTCCTCGCTATCCTTTCTAGCCTATGTGATCACCAGGTAGTTTCAGAGCATACTGCTATCTAAGGAAGGAGTCTAAATAAATTCCAGCCATTCAAGAATTCATGCTCTGTCTCAACCTATCACTCGCGCCCATCTCCCCATCCCCTTACTTGGATGTTCTGCTGTTGGATCTTCCATTCATTGTGTAGCAAGAATGCCTTGGCTAACCCCACCTCTCTACCTCTTTTTTTGGCTTAGTTTCACCTGGACTTCTCTCTCTTATTTTCTATGCTTCTAAATAAGGCCAATCATTGGCTGCTCCTCCAGGAGCCTACTCTCTAAGCCCACTTCTGAGCCTTCTGTAGGGGGACTCTTGCAACAATTATATTGATAATAACTTATATATATTCAATGATTTATAGACTGCAAACATCGATATGCATCATCTTCCTTAGTACTCACAGCAGCCCCATGGAGTTAGCATTGTTACAACCATCCCCATTTTGCAGATGAAAACACTAGACTTGGAAAGTTTAGGTGACTTGCTCAAGACTCCTCTGCCAGTAAGTGGTAAAGACAGGACTTGGAAACCTTAGACTTTCTCATTCCACATATCATGCTCTATCACCTGATGTTTATCACATGGAGTTTTTCACTTTTAAATAAACATGTCTAATTTCTCCAATTAGATTCAAAAGTTACTGAGGACAGGAACACCATTTTAGGCCTCTTTCTGGTCTCCGAGGCTCGTATAGTATCTGGTTGATTAATGATGTTTTCCCAAGTTTCTCAAACATATCATATGTCAACAGAAGTGTTAAAGGGCTCGGGTGAGGTTTGGCGTTCTTACGCCAGGAGTTCAAGATCACAAGCAAACTATCCTGGTATTCTACCCTCCTCTCTACACAGTCCCCGACTGAAGGAATTACATGCAAAACAAAACACGACATAAGAATCAAAGATTGCTTTAACTCCGCATAGAACTATAGGTTCTGTATTGGCCTGGATTGACCTATACTCCTTAATGAGGCCTCTCATTTCCTTGCCCTGACTCCAATTCAGCAAGACTGCAAAGCAAGCCCAGGTCTAATTCATCTACCCAAGACAGGACGCAGGAAGATGAGGAAAGAGAAAAGAAAAGCCTTTACCACACTTGTCCTGAAGAAGCAGGGCTTACCTGTGTCTTAGGCAGAAAGTAGAGGAGATGATGATGTATCAATTATGGAGCCATGGAACCCAATTCGCAAGGGGAGTTTATTAGGCAACCACTGAGTACTTACAGATCGCATTGTGGGTCGGAGATGGAAGCAGCTTTGGTGCAATGGGAAACTAGATCAAAGGGGAAGATCTTTGTTCATAGTATGAATAATCTAATGTAGGCACCACATCTGTGATGGTTGAAGCTAAAGGCTGGTTAATCTTGCACTGATACGAAGATGAAAACATTCTAGAGAGAGAGTGTCTGACTGTCAGAGCTTAGGTCTCGTGCCCACTCACCTGGCTGTATGAGAGTGAGAGATGGAGTCAAAGAAATTGATGGTAGCTCTCCTTGCTGGTCCACCTCCTTCTGAAGTAGAAAGATACACCTTGGACTTTTTGTCACACCAGACTTTTTGCAACAGGAGATAGATAATTCCTTCAAATGAAGTCTGAATGCTGTTAGCAAAGAGAAATGGATATTGGATGATCAAAGCCCAGCAGAGCTGGATTCTGACCTTTAAGAAATAGGAACCCTATAATGTAGCCCAGTGATTGTCTTAGAGGATGGCCAGATTGATCACTCCTCCTTGTGGTAAACTATCACAGAAATGAGGGGGAAAAGACCAAGCATGGAGCAGAGGTAAACAAATGTCTCATTGTCAATGAGATACGGCTCCAGTTATCTCCAGGGAGCTGGAGGCAACCATCCTTGTTTAGCAGGTCACTGAGATTGCAAAGGTTTAGCTGAAGTTCTGGTGCCTGCCCAATAAGATCCTGGAACAAGATGGACAAGGGGGCATTCCCCCAAGGGAAGGTGTGAGGGAGATGGGTTCTTCTTAAGAAGGAAGTAGGGCAGCTTTGCTATAATGTCTGTGAGCTGAAACAAAGCATTTTTCTCCTCTGCTGTGGTGATTTTTCTCCACCCCCCTCAAGGGTTATGTGACCTTGGGCACCCCTCCTCATATTCTACTTCTTCTCCATGAGAGGTTGTATCCCAAGTGAGGCCAGTCCAGAGCGAATTGTTTCTTAGAATGGGTGGACCCGGTTTGATTCAGTGGTTTGACAGCTTCCAATGGGATGATTAGTTTCTGATTCGGGGTACATTATGGAGAGTGAGGAGGCCATTGTGATACTAAGAATTCTCTGTGTAATGGCTAATCTTCTTGAGAGTGATTTTGGTTTTCAGGATCAGATGTTAGTTATCTGAAGAAATAGGCTTTTGCTTGGGAGGCTGAGGGACAGAAGGCCTGAGTTTCTGGAGTAGGCATGACAAGGGTCAGGCACTTACCTTGGTGTGGGTATAGAGAAAGATGTTTACCTGCTAACATAGTGTTCCACAATGCAACCTAGTGTTTTGAGAATGGAAGATCTTTGAAGCTTTGGATAACAACAAGGTAAAATTCCCATTACAAAAGAAATAACCATAGTTACCTCTGAATTACAAGTGCAGGGGAAGAATTCCTCTTGGGGCAAGCTGATTTTTTGGTTCAGAAAAGCCCAATGATCGGTCTTTGATAATGAGAAATAAGATCCAGATATGTTCCACGTGAGCAATGCTTGATGCAAGAGAGAGCTATCTGGAGCTATATAACAAAGTAAAAGGAATTTTTTCTTTCTTGCAGGATTCATGGGAGATAGGCAGGAAGAGGACCCGACACTGAAAGAGAGTCTGGGCTGCCCACAGGGCATAGGAAGGGAATACTACTACTTGTACTTAGTTATTAAAGGCCAAGTTCTCCCAGGAGACAAGACATGCAGGCAGTTGGGTGACATTAGGACGTAGATATTGTGCCTTATTTTTCCTTTTGTGGTAGAGTACCCTGGTATCCGCCCTCAGGATGAGACCTGGGGGCCAGGGACCTGATGTCATGAGCATCCTGGGGAAGCATTCCTCACTGGACCTTGCTGTGGTTCTGCTTTGATAGAGTCAGTTCTGGGCTGTGGACTCCAAGTGAGTGGATGCCTCTGAACCTGCCACGGCAGGCAGGGGCAGGAAGTTTTTTCAGAAAGATGTTTATATTATTTCTGTGTAAGTAGTTCCAAAACCATGGACAGAGGTTGCTCCAGACTTAAAGACCTACACAATCTTTTCCAAAAATCTGGGTTGTAGAAATAAATTCTGGACAGTGCGAGTCAATTACTAACATACGTATGCTCTGCTTTCCAGCTCTTGATTTAGATAGAATATCATATCTTATTCTATCTCTGGCTATTTTCACTTCATATCCTTAACTTTATTACCGTTTTGTGCTCTTTCATCACTTTGAACATAGTTAATGTCACGAATATTGTCATTGCTGCTCAGTTCCTCTTTTACAGCACAACAGAGTCTTCTAAAATATGGGCAGACATGTTCACAGTGTGCCCCTAGAATTATTTAATTAGGACAGTTAATGTTAAATAGCACTTCACTGTAATGCATCAGCAGTTGATGTCTCAGCCTGGCAATCTGCACTCCTTCTCTATCTACATTGTCCTCATCAAACTCATGGTGGCTACAAATGGAGGAAACTTTCCAATGTATTTTCCTCATGATTACTGCCGAACCTCCCAATTCTTAGAATAACCACCTTGAAAGGGGACACAGATGGATGCAGCAAGGCTGGGCTAGTATATTGGATCCTGGGAAGACACCAGACTATAGTCCTCACACATGACCTCTAGCTTTCCTGTGGTGGCCTTGCTCCTTCTGCAAAAGAATTCCATTCCAAGGCAGATGGCTACTCCAGTCCCTTGTGGCTTTTAAAATAATGCATTTCAAATTCAGTATTCCTGTCTCAAGTATCTGTGTATTGTGGAACAAAATTCCCTAAGGAACAGGATCCCCATCAGACCTGCAGACATGATGCCTTGATAGATGGGGCAGGAGAGAGGAAAGAGGATCCCAGAGTAGAGGAAACAGCTGCAAATGACAATTTTTCTCATGTTGCCCTAGTCTTGCTCTTTCCAGGTGGTTCTGAGCCCTCATTTTCTCATGTGAGTCCCTCTCATGGGCCATGGGATGAGTCAGAGGGGAACTCTGTCTACTGAGGTGTAGACCCTAGTGTAAAGGTTATCACTAGCAGTTCCTCTGTCTTCTCATCTCTCATCCTTGAACCTGTAGTTGGTATTTCTGTTGGTTGATAGTCTGAAAAGTTGGACTAGTGTGTCAACTTCCTTCACTGCTCAGAATACAGCCAGATAATTCTTGCCCTCATGATTACATATCTCAATAGCCTAATCTATCAGAGAAGCAGCACCTTGAGAAACTGGCATCTTCATCCCTCACACTTTCATTAGGCAAAACTTATTTTGGTTTCTTTCATTTTATTTTCATGCTAAAGTTTTATGATCATTAGCTGGCTCTAGAATCCTTTAAATTATACACAATCATTATAACTGGTTTTAAAAAATATATTATTACCAACAATCATTTATTTAGCATCTCATATTTATAAGTGCTTCGAATGGATTTTTATTAGTAAACTCCCAAGACTTCAGACTTTTTACTTCTGCTCTGTTTGTGTGCCTAATCCCGAGCTTCTGTGACTGGTCATATCATCCCAATGATGTTTCTTGAAGAGTAATACTAACGTGCCAGTCTAATTGGGCTACATGACTTCAAGCTCTAGATATACAGGCATTACTAACTGCCTGGCAACTGGCCCACAATGAATAGTTCCAAGTGGCAATGCCTCTAGAAGCGGCCTCTAGAGTGCTCCGCAAGCTTTGAAAATCATAGAGACCAGTGGTGGGATGCCTTTAAAAGCAGAGACCCTGACTCTTTTGTTCTGAGTACTGGGCTCTTGGTCAGAGTCTATGAGCAACTGGACGAGTGCAATTGGCCAAAGACATGCAGATCATGTGTGATAGCAGATTCAGTGAGTATCCACTCACCTGGACTTCTCTTATACTTAATTCATAAGGAGTTATGATCTCTTATGGCTTAGATCAAGAGAAAGTTTCTGGCAAGGGCATGGATTCTGGAGATCCTACATGCATGAACTAGCATCCTGAATTTATTATTCATGCTTTATGACCTGAGGAATTGCTTAACTTTCTTTGTCTGAATTTCCTTATTTGAACAAATGGAGATAATAATAGTATTTAATTCATTGGGTTGATTAAATGAATTATTTACTTCTCTATTATCTAAGAAGACACATAATAGAATAGTGCCCACCACATATAAGTTCTCAATAAGTAATGGTTATTACAAATATAATTTTTTATTATTTAGAGTGGACATCAAGATTTCATCTTGATGTACTCTGTGGCTTCTGTCTCACTCTAGCCTTTTCTGGTAACTAGTCCCAGTTGAGCCTTACACAGAAACAATCAAATGTACACAGTTGATAACAAGGCACTGGGGAGTAATTTCAGCTAAGGCGAGGCGGGTACCACGACCCTATTGGTGGCTCCGCATGTTTGGCCCTGGACCAGGGTCTATGTCTTCCTACTATTCATCGATTTATTGATTGATTAGATTTACACAGCAGATGAATGGCTGCCACCTTTAACATTGTCCAGATACTAGCCTGCTGCCTTTGAGCTGCCAAAAGTCTCCTTGAATCCATGTGGCTACATGGAAGAGGTCAAAGTTTTCTCTTCTTCAAGGAGAAATGCTTAAATAATTTAACATGCGGCATTTGATCGTTTCTTGACCTTTTGAAAGAAGCAATAACAGTGCTACTAAAAGATCTGAGAATAGTATAACAAGGTCAGGTCAAGACTTCCTGATAGAGCGGTTAAGAGTATGTGGAGCTTGAACCCTGGTTCTGGCACCTACTTGCTGTGTGACCTTGAGGAAGTCAGTTCCTCCATCTGCAAACTTGGGACAACAATAGCATCCTGTGCATTGAGTCTTTGTAAAAGTTAAAATAATCAACATGAAGTGCTTAGCACAAGGCCTGGAATATAATTAAAAATAATAGTAAATATTAAAATAATAATATAAAGATAAATATATACTTTATATATAAAAATATATAAAGATAATATAAAAATAGCCTGATTGGTATATTGGAGAAATGAATGTGTTTCTTGAATGTAGAAGTGAAAAACAAGGTAAACCTCATGAAGATACTATATTAATTACTTAATTGTGTTCAGCCAAAGCCACATCCACTCTAATAGACGTTATACACCATTCTGTCTTCTCCCTGGCATGTTTCTAGAATCAAGGAAAGATCTAGGCATATCTGTTTGGTAAAATGGTCTCTAAAATTGAAACAGTCATCTGAAGGCTAAATGGGTCACACATACTGAGTGAAGGAAGAGAATTATGAATCTAGAAACAAGAAGCAGAGTGTGTGTGTTGGGACTCATTAAAGAAAGTGTTAACGTTGGAGCAGCTGTTTATGCTGCATTGCGATGCATACCTCATGGGTCTGAACTGATGTGATTTACATCCCCCCTTTAAACTACCTAGTTTATTGTGCCCCTGCATTAATGATCTTTCTAATGCTGCTGAATTACTCCAATCCCTGAACACTTTTGCAAGCACTGTTTGCAAGGTTTATGGTCTTGCCTTGTAAACACTCATTCTTAGGTGAGGAAGGAGATTTAATGTCCTTTCTCTACTCAGAGATTTGTGAGCTCAAACCTTGTCCAGGGCAACTTGATACAATACTCTAGGGAGCAATGCCATTGTGGATTTTGTGCATGAGGGGAAGTCCACAGTTCATGCTAAGACCTCAGGGATAAAAATCAGGTTTCATTTTGTTTTGTTAAAGGTTCAGTTTTGTGTCTCTTTGATTTTACAAACTCTCAGTACACTGGCCCAGTTGGATATGGGGAGAAAGACATGAAGAGGTGGAGTTTTCTCTGCATGTTTCAAGATACAGAGAAAACTACAACTAGTAGTGTTACTAGTAACAGAAAATGGATAATGGACATTTGCCTCGTGCTAGGTGTTCGGTTTATTAAATTTCTCAGCACAAACCTAAGAGATAGGTGCCATTACATCAGATCATATGTACATTATATCCGGGTTGCAAATTCAAAAGTACCTTCTTAGGTCAGGCAAGTAATAGGCAAATAATATAAAGAAAAGAAGTGAGCCAGAATTAAGATAATAAGAAATGTCTAGGTTGTTGGAGAATGAATATCTTGCTTAAAGATACTAAAAACTCAGTTATTAAACTAAACAAACAGAAAAACCAAAACTTTTATTCTAGCCAGGCAAAACACGTTTTCATACCTATTGTCTCTGCTTATTGCTGTATTCCCTATACCTAGAAAAGTGTCTGGAGCATGGCAGGCATTCAACATTTGTTGAATAAATGAGTGAACATGAATCCATGAATGCAGGAAAACATACATTCGCATTCATACTTATTTACTCTATCCCCATTGCTCACAGAGGAAACTGAAGCTTTAGGGAGATTAGATACTTAATAAAACAAAATAAACAGAAAACTCTAATTCTAGAACCCAAACTCAGATCTTGTCTGACTCTAACAATTCCTGCATGCTTAATCATTCTACTACCTTTAACTCTTTGCTAATTCCATTCCCTTTTGGATTCTAAGTGTGCCCACAAAGTCTCCTCCTTGCTGCTGAGGACTCTTCATCCGTGTGTGTTTCTTCAGGGCTTGGGGACCTTTGAGGCTTTTAGAAATTCCCTTTTGTAGGAAGATAGGGAATAGAGAAAGTTCTGTTTATCTTGTTCTGCCACTTGCCTGCTGTGGACCTTGGGCAAGACATTTCTTTTCTCCAAATCTTGGTTTCTTCATCCACAGAACAGGAGTTATCCTATATATTATAGTAGTCTTGGTTGGCTCAGAACTGTCCTTGTTTAAGCATTGAAATTGTTTTCTAAGAAACCCCTCAGTTCTGGGCAAAGAAGAACCTCCTCTATTATTCATCAAGTTAGTCAAAAGCATGAATATTTTGGGTAATCAATAAGAAAGTGCCATACAACTGTGGTTGTGTGAAATGAGAAAGATGCAGTCAGGCTTTCTAGGGACATTTTTCCCCAGGAACTAACACTTTGGGAGAGTGACAGTCTCAGACGGTGGGGTTTAGGTCCCAGCGCATTACATTGACTCTTGACCTGAGAATATTTCCACCTTGGAACTGTCTGATTACTGAGGGCTCAGTGTGGCATCTTGGCCAAACATTGTCGTCATTCATACATTTTTTAGACATGGATTGTGCACACAGTAGGAGCTTATAAAATACCATAATTGAGTTGAAAATTAAATTCAAGGCACTGAATCAGAATAAAAAACCAGAAAACAGTGAAGTGTAATTGAGGTGATTTATGAGTTATCCATGATCTTAGAGTGAGCTGGGCTCCAACAAGCTGACAGAAGAACTTTGTCTTTAGAAGTCTGTCTTTTGTATAGACCACAGGCTCTGCTGACAGCTCCCAAGGCAAATGAGAAATGCTTCAAGATGTTTTGTCAGTGTTCAAAATACATCACCAGGAGCTGCATTTCTGAACACCCAGAAATGAGCTAACATCTGGATAATTCTTATAAATGACATGACAGTAACACAAGCTGACACGGGCAAGAAAAAGAAGCAAAGTTCATTCTGAAAAGCCCTCATAATGTGCAACAGGAAGTTGGAAATAAACGTACATAAACATAAGTTAGCTTTGAATTAAATTAATTTTGACACTTTGACACAAACTGTCACTGTTATCCAAAGAAAGACGTTAGTAAACAATTCACTGGGCACTGTGGTGCCTAGAATAATAAGTGATGTTTTAAGGTACATCTTAAGGAACTGGATAAGCTTCAGACAAAAACATGGATGTATATTTGTTTTCTACAGGGGCAGCTCAGCATTGTCATTCTGTCATCAGCTATGAACTCTGACCTGTTTCTCTTGTCTTGCTAAAGAGTGCAAGTGTTCCATTCTCTAATGTCCTTGCAATTGTTGGTTTCTCCAAGAAGAAGATCTAAACAGCACCCTGAACTGGTCCAGACCACAACCACACAAGTGATGCCTGTGCACACAGGTGGAGAATTGTACAAAAGTAACATTTGCCTCATTATAATGCTAAGATCACCACTCCAGCTGGGGCTTAAGTCTTATTAACATAACATATGATGTATAGGAAAGCATGATTTCAGGCTACACCTGCACAAGCTTATACCCACCTCTACATATGATGATAAAACTTCCATTTTGAATATTCATTCTCTACCTCAAATAAAGGCACAGCTTTCTCTTTGCTAAGGGAGGCACAGATTTGTGAAATTGTTCCCTGTGGTCTCTTTTTGTTTGCTGCATGCTGCAAATAAAATTTCTCTTTGTGTGACAACTGAGTCTGGTGAAGACCTTGATTTCAACTCACCAAGGAGAGGACCCATTTTGGTCCAGTAACAATGCCACGTCTTCTCATTTTATTGCTCTGTAGATACTATCTGTCTTTGCTGGGTTATTTGGCAATGACACATTTATTTTTAAGATGTAAAACCAGACGTATGGTCTGCTCAAGAAAGAAATCCCACTAGAATTCTCAGCAACCTTGTAGTGCCAACCTGAAATGGTTGGGGAAACAAACAAACAATTCAACAGGAGAAAGTTATCTAGGCAATCAGGAGGCATGTATTGACAAGAGGAGAAGAAAATCTTAAGAGTGAGCTCATGCACGTTTCTTTAGAAGGCTGAGAAGACAATCCTCAAGCTACTTCTCCTTTGAGGAGTTGGCCAAGACAGAGTGGAAACCTTTCCTCAGATCTAGTTGGCATCATGTCTATCAATAAATTTAACCTGAAAATTATTGAGGATAATTTGACTAGTTCTGTAGAATCCTCACAGCCTTTAATAATTTGATCTTAATGGGTGGTAATAGCAGGGAAGACTCAGGATTGTCCTAGCTTCCAGACTTCTGGAAGTTAATTAATGAGCAGAGAAGTGAAGCATCATCATGTCAGCCAAAGTTGAAGGATATCAGGGAAGGGGAGGTCATTTGAAGACAGTTTTGTCCATTCCTGAGTCCTGTAAAATTCCCCTTTCTATGTCCCCTAAACTTTAGCCTGAGCTCTGACTTGGAATCCTTCCTGCAGTGCATGTAAGTCAGAGCCAGCTGCCTCAGGTACACCAAAGTCTTACACATAGCACAGGACGCTCTCCTTATTCTGCCTGATAATAACAGAATGGAAGCTAGCTGACTGTAAATCCTTGATTCAGCTTAGTCAAAGGGAGATGCCACTCATGAATTACACGGATGACAAGATGCACCTCCCACAAGAGGCACATTTCCTGGCCCTTCTTGGTAGAGGTGGACATGCTATGTGTCTGGAGTGATGGAAAGGCAAGAGACCTGTTTGTGCACTACCTGTAGTGTACAGGCTGGAGTGAAAAGTCCAGCTTAAGGTGACAATGTCTTGTTCTTGTGTATTAGAGAAAAAGGCATTTTAAAGGTGAAAACTATAACCAGTCTCTCTATCTATAGACACAATGCATGTTTAATGCACTAGATATCCTTCTCTTCATTTAAATTCACAGGAGGAAACCTGGATCCTTGTTTCAATTAATAATTTCTTTGGTTTATCCTTCTTTTATTTATGTATTATTCATTCTGATAAGAGTAGGTCAACCAATGCCTTTCATTGCAACTTTTTCCTTGGCTTATAACTGCAATTCCAAAACCTATTTTTAAAGATTATTATCTGTGACTGGAAAGTCAGAAAATAAATCAGATATATATTTTTTTCATTTCTTTTTCATCATCAAAATAAAGAAGGCCTGAACCTCTTCAAATGGCCCTCTTATGTCTTTGGCTTGCTCTGCAGCTCAATTCAGACAGCTTCCTCCTCCCAGATACATTCCTGCATCTGTAGTCTCACCACGATCTGGAATATGGCCCTACTCTCTGGTGTGTGCCTTGTTAACTCTACCTTTCTCTCTGATAAGTAGCTATAAACAGGCCACCTATATGATAAAACAATATATATGGGCTTCCCAGATAGGAGGTGAAAAGGCAAGACTTGAGAATTCATCTGCCAGACTGAACAGAAATAGCTGCCCGGGGCACACATATGAGCTGAAGGGCATAGAGAAAGTTCTTCCTCACCCTGCAACTTTCCCTCTTTTTGCATAAAATCTCCATAAAATCCAGAAGTTAGGCAGTTCATTGAAGAAGTGAACTGTAATTGGGCCGACATCAGTTTTTGCCATAGAATATTAGAATCCACACCATAGCAAGTGCTAATACTGATTTGGAAGATAACTTTTACTATCTGTCTTACTTTATAACAACACCAGATTATTCCTCTGGACCTCCTAGCACAACACAGGGTTTTTATTTCTTCATTTTATAAATATTGATAAAATATCTATAGCACAGTAAAGAATTCGAGGAGAATGCTGTAGCTTCTGTAACATTTACCAGAGAAATGTTTTCTTCTCATTTGCTGTTAGCCAAGAGGTAGGGAGAAAAAGACCATAATTTGTTACAGAGAAAGTTTTGTCTTTCTTTTTAAGAGAAAGTTTGCTCATAGACATAAAAGGAAACTGCTGCTGTTTATTGACCAAAGGAGACCAAGTGAGAACTAAGGCCCATGTTGCCCTCTGTGAAAATTAACAAAGGGAAACCACATTTCAAATGGAGTCGGGAGGCCAGAAGAGGGAGCTCCCATGCAGTACTACTGCAGGTAAAATCTGGGGAAGATTGCCAATTATAGACCCCAACAAGAAGAATCTCAACAGGAAAGAAGTGTCAATTACAGGCCTCGATAGAAAAGACTGACATGTGTCTCCTGGAGGAAATTGACTACCCCAGCAACCAAGCCAACAAGAACCTGCCATCAACTTAAAATCTCACTTCCTTGGGTCTGGCCCCGAGGCCAAGTGGTTAAGTTCCCGCGCTCCGCAGCAGGCGGCCCAGTGTTTCGTTAGTTCGAATCCTGGGCGCGGACATGGCACTGCTCATCAGACCACGCTGAGGCAGCGTCCCACATGCCACAACTAGAAGAACCCACAACGAAGAATACACAACTATGTACCGGGGGGCTTTGGGGAGAAAAAGGAAAAAATAAAATCTTATAAAAAAAAAAATCTCACTTCTTCCCATGGACTTTTGTTCAAAACAACCCCTTCCTGCTTCCTTCTTTTTCTCTATAAAATGACATTTCCTTTCCTTTGCTTGCCAACCCATGGTGGTCATGGAACTCTCATGGCCTGAGTTAACTTCCCACTCATGGAACCATACCACCCATCTGTTGGTTGTCAAACTGTGGAGGCTGCACATTGCTGTGATGCTAAAAACCACGCCACCAATGTTTAAAATACCATCAGGGTCACCCATGGTGGACAGGATTCAACAGAGCTTTCAGACTAGGACAGACTAGGAAAAATGACCTGACCATCCACTTCAGAAAAAAATTGACCATGAAAACCCTATACATAGCAGTAGAGCATTGTCCAATATAGCACCAGAAGGTGAGAGGATGGCACAAAAAGACTAGGCAGGATGCCATTCTGCTGTACACAAGGTCACTAGGGGTCAAAATTGACTTGGCATCCCTGAAAACAACCTTTGCTTCATGGACTTGCACATGGCTTTTGCCATAACATGCTGGTCCTGAATTGCAATTCTCTGTTTTTTCTCAAATAAACTCATTTTGCTGGTAAAATACCTGGATTTTTTACTTTTAAGGTTGACATACATGGTGTCCAAAGTGGGATCCAAAGCAGTGACCCCGAGAGACAACAGCCTCTGGAATCAAGTGAGGTACCGGCACGGAGCCCCTTCCACTCGCTGCCTCCAGGAGCCACACCTACTTTTGGTTTGGTGAGTCTTCTCATAGATTCTGAGCTCCATTTTTCTTGCATTTTGAGCTCTCTGATTTTATTTAGGAAAGGGAAAGAGTTTTTCTTTTTTCTCTCAGGAAAGGGTTAGAATCCCTTAAAAGAAATGTTATAGTCCCTTCAGAAAGAGGTTTTGTCTTAGGTTCTATCCTCACAAGCACAGCCTTTGTCCTTGGGGGAAGGGTTAAAATCCCTCCCAGTGAGTACTCAGATATCTTCCAGGTACACGGCAGCCAGTTTGCTTTTGGGGATCAAGCTAGTGGGGATTTTATTTTGATTGTGGATTTCATTTGGTTTTAGATTCCTCCTGGCATCAGTTTGGGCTTTCAGAAGTTAGGAAATGGGGTCTCAGTCACCTAAATGCTCTGAGAGCAGCCCTCATCATGGGCTTTGACTGGGCTTATGTTGAAGAACCATGGACCCCACCATACATGCGTTTTTAACTAAGTGGGCCAAACTGACCAAAAGTCATCTAGAATTACAATGGCCATTATGGGGGCCTTTAGATTTCCCCACTCATTTTTCTTAAAACCAGATTAGAAGACTGCAGCTCTAAAATGAAGCAAAATGAATGGCATGTTTATTTTGATGGAGACCTGGAGGCTTCCAAACATGCACAAAACTCTCCAACTGCCTGACTACGTGATACCATATCTAAATTAGCCAAAACCTCTGAAAATGTGAGGAAAGACAAAATGACTTTTGAGACCTTGCTTTCCCTTCCCCCATTTTCTTTATCTTATGCTAAGGCCTCACTACCGGCACCATCTTCCTCTTTCCCTTTAGCACTACCTCTAGTGCTGAAACCTTGGCTATCTGAGGAAGCAAACTTAGTCCACCTGCCAGAAACACAATTTGGATACAACCATTACTTTGAGCTTTGTACCTGAGACATGGCTGAAGTTTTTAAAACAAAAGCTATAAGGTCTCTGTGTCTGTCTTTATGTCATGTATGTCTTTGTATGTGATATTTATACACTTCCAGATGGTATTGCCAAAATTAATTTGTAAAAGAGTTCTATTTAATTGGCTTAAGGAAAATTGGCTTAAGTGTTCATATAAATTAACCATTCCTGAAAATTCTCAGAAATATAATAGAAACTAACTCAAATGATTTTCAAGTTGACATGATCTAGGAAAATACTCAAATTTAAAGCTAGTTTAAGTTTCTTGGTTTAATTGAAATAGGAATGTCTTTAGAGTTATCAACAGTAAATATAACATTTTTATTATACATGAGTTTATTGGTCAAATAAGTTCATATTGTTTCTGTTGAAAAATTTGTGAACAGAAAAATTTATTTGAGATGATGACTGACTTTCTCCAATATCTCCTAAAGTTTTTTGAGTAATCTAAAAATAATTGTTGGGAACAAAATCTTTAGATAGATAAAAATGAAGTACAAGTTTGTAAATGCAATAATTATGTTTTATGGTACATATGCTTAGAAATACATCTCCAAATCTTTTTGAGTAAGTTAAAACTATAGAGATTTTGCTAAGTTAAATTAAATGAAGGAATTTCATTGAATATCTGGAGCATTTTCCAACAATACCAAATACTAAAACGTTAATTACCGAACATAGGTTTATCTACTTTTGACTCCCTCTTGCAAATAAACTAAAGATAAATTTGAGTCTGTTAGTAACCATGTCTCATGCCACATAATAAGATTGCAATACTTAAAAGCCATATGCTCCTTGAAATTATAAAATGAACAATAAAATTTATAAATTTATTAGTCCACAGTTGCTTACCTATTAGTTTTCACTAGGAACCAAGGATTCTAAGGGTTAAGAATCCTAATTGATGGGAGTGATTAAACCTACCAGATTTTTGCAGCTAGGTAACTTCCTATGATTTTCTTTGAAATATTCTTGTCACTTTGGATAATTAAGTATTATTTCCTAATTTTCTGTGATCCTATTTGTTCAAATGTCCAAAACTTTTTGATATTTTTGACAGACTTCCCCCAAATCAAATTTTAAATTAAATCTTTTTGACCTGAAAGTAAGTTTGGGAATTTCCAGAGGGTTCCTGGGACTTCTCAAAGGACTTGTTCTTTCATCTCTCAAAAGGGAGATGTGACATTAATTAGGCTGATTTGAAATGTCAAATTACATGGGAAGCATTGCCAAATAAATGATAATAATCCTTCTTAGGTTATATTATATAGGTAAATGTTACTAAAATAAACGTTCTAGAGATTGTATAAAAATTTCCAAAATTCTGATATCTACTATATAATGTTATCAGTCACAATTTTAAAATGTATGTCACAGAAGTGACGAAATTTACTTGTCAATTATCTTATAATGAACCTTCATCCAGTTCTTTAACCATTGATATTTTCAAGTCTTTTGTCCAAACAGTTATTGTTTTACCCTGGCGCTTTTGCAAATATTCTTTGTCTTCAGATAAATTCATGGAAAACATCCTGACAAATACTCTAGAATGCAAGTCTTTGATAACTTTAAGATCGTCACACTGAACTGGATTTAAAAGACCACTTTTCTCCTCTCCTTTGAGAAAATATATTTTTACAACATGGTTTAAAACATTTATATTTTTCTCCCTACCTGACCCCTCCAGAATTCAAAGACTTAAAATTCTTTTCATGACAATATATGTATTTGTGTAAATTCAACGAGAATCTGTTTTTCTTAGAACAGGACACCATTGGAAATATTGGCTATATTACTAAGGCTTTGACTAGAAAGTCATATTCAAGAGATACATACATAGACTCAGATATTCACTATGATTATCTTTGATTAAAATGGCGATAATTGTGGAGAAAGAAATTATATTTGCACCTTTGTAGATATTAAATCTCAATCCTATTTATTGTTCTTAAGGCTTTGTCATATATTTGTAAGCTGGACTGGATCCGAAGTTCTTCTAGTTACCTCAAATATTTGGCTATGACTCTCCAAACTAACATTTCCAATTTTCTTACAGTTTCTAAAATCTCCTTGGAAGGGACTATCCCAGGGCCTTCCTTGCTACTCAAATGGTAGCCAAACTTGAAAGACTCAAACCTTGAGTGCACCTCACAGCTAAAGAAGGCTTCACCTGACATCTGGTCCTACATAGATGCTGGGAACCTCCAAATCGAGTTGACTAGGAAGAGAAGCAACTGAATTCTGAAGGAGGCATCTTTCCCAAGATGACCAGACAAAGCTGTTTAACGTTTTCTCACTATTGCTTCTTCTCTCTTTTGTGGAAAGACGAAGCCCTTGTCCATATTTCCTAAACCCATGCGACAGGGGAAAACCTCTTCTTTTGATTATGGCATTTTGAAAAGAGCCTTTTTATAAGCCCATGGCAAATTAATCTTTTCACTTTTTTTTCTGAAAGATTAGAAAGTTCAGAATTCGCAGATGTCTTTTTTTCATCCGGACTGTTAACTGACTCTGGTTCTTATCCAAATTCATGGTATTTAAATTTGCAACCTTACCAGCTGTATTATTGGATAGCACATTTGCTTCCCAAACTGTTCTTTTGAGATATTAACACTGTTTTAGTACACCTTTGGAGTTTTTACTGTTTTTGCAAAGAGTTCATCAGCTATTGCTTCATGTTTACTCCTGCACCTTGTCTTCCCAATGAGCTTGGTCAATTCTTTCAGTTTGAGTATGCTTTTACTGTATTTGCTGTTCTATTTTCTTTTCATAACAATCCAGAAACCTGTCATTGATTCACCCTGTTAGGCCTCTTTTTAGCTGGTCACCTGAAGGTCTCGACTCCTAGTTTAGAATCGTCAGAAAATTTAGAATTCTCATATTACTTTTAATCCTGTTTTGTATGATTATTTTAAGTTTTGTATTCTGTTGCCTGACAAATCTGTTGTGAAAATGACATGCCAACAAGGTGATGCCAGCTCAGTACTTTGAGATGATCTCCAACACCTACAACCTTAGCAAAATATTGACTTTAGGTGGGAAATGCCTGAGAGTTCTCCCTCCTGATCTTTCTTGTTGCTCAAATGTGGCCTAAATACTTTCCAAACCCTGTGAACTTTTCCTCCAACATGGGACACGACAACCAGGAAAGATTCTTCCTGGCACAGAGGGACAAAACCACTATGCACAGAGAATCTGACTCTTGAGTCAGGAGGTCAGAAGCGGGAAATCCCAAGCAGGACCACCCCAGGTCAATTACAGAAAGAACCGTCAACTACAAACCCCAATGAGAAGAATCACAAACAGGACAGGGTCATCAGTTACAGGCCTCAACTGGAAAAATGTACATTGCGTCTCCTGGAGGACATGACCCACCCCAGCAACTCAGCCAGTGAGAACCCGTCATCATCCTGAACTCTCGCTTTCCTCCAATGGACTTTCATTCAAAACAACTCCCAACTTCCGTCTTTTTCTCTATAAAATAACATCCCTCCCCTTTGCTGGCTGGACTTCCCTATGGCTTTTGCCATGGCATGCAGGTCCTGAATTGCAATTCTTTGTCTTTTCCTGAATAAACTCATTTTGCTGGTAAAATAACTGGCTGTTTTATTTTAAAATTGACACCACCACAAGGCTACCCCATACTCTGCTCTATATATGCTTTCGTATCTTTCCTGGGAGGTATCCCCCTCCCAGAACTCATGCCGGTTTTCTATAAGGACGGATATGCAAGTCCATGCATCTCCAGTTATGACTGCAGACTCCCCTTTACAGTAGGCCATGCACTCCTGTTGGGCCCATCACAAAGGCCCTGGGTGAGGCTTGGATGTCTCTGTCTTGTCTCTTTTACCAACACATCTTTGTGTATCCAAAAAGCAATGGCTGGATCATCGTCAAAGCAGAGAACATCATATCCAGAGAAACCCTAAAGAGGGGTTTTCATTCAAATGAATAAAAAACAATATGCAATTTTTCATATGTTAGATGTTTTCCTTCAGCCTTAATTATCAAATGAACTTGCTTAATAGCACTTTCCCTTTGTGTCACATACCTAGATCTTAACCTGGACTCTAAGATAATTGAAAATTCAAATTAACCAGGTTCAAGTTAGTATTATTTTAATATATCTGCAAATCCAATGCATAGGCATCCTTCCATTCCTTCCTGTTCACCTTGTTAGAAATGAGAATATCAATATTTTCAACACTAGCATATTTTGAGTAGCCAATGAATGCTTTTTTCTGTAAAGATTATGCAGGGTAGAGAAAATCCCTACTCTCCTGAATAGCTCTCTCTCTGCCCCCAGTATTCACATTTCCCAGCTGTGATGGCATTTCCTGTTGTATAGAAGTTTGAGAAGACTGGCTACATAAAAACACAAGGTCTTTATCATTGAGGCTTCTGCGATTTTATCATACTTATCAACAGATAATTTATGATAATTTCTTCCTTCACTTTCTGTCTTCCCTTTGCTTCTTTAGAAAATAAGCTCCATGAAGTAAAAGGTAGCCATCCATTTTGTACACTGTTCTATACCTGGTGTCTAGAACACTGCCTGACACAGTGTTCCATAAATATTTGCTAAATAAGATTTCTATTTGGCTTTTTATCTTATTTGTGCATATTACAAGCTACATGTCTCACTTATTGAGCTATCACTTTATCGCTCAACAAAATCTTTATAAACTATAATTCTAATTCTGATTCTCTATTCTGTCCCATTGCTTTAATTGCCTATCCCTTCACCAGTCCTACATTTTTTCTATTGCAGTTGCTTTATAATAAATTTTAGTATCTTGAGGAACAAATCTCTTCTCATTGTTCTTTTTGAAATTTTGCTTTCTATTTTGGTACCTTTTCTCAGTGACAGTGTCTGTCTTTCCAATGTCCACATCCTTTATGTCTTCTTTTTAATTTCTTGCATCTCCTAGGACCTTGTGGCAATCTTCAATAATATTGGTGATAAACATGGTAGTCATCCTTGCCCTGTCCCTTACTCTGATGGGAATGTATTTAACATTTTACCATTAGAAATTACATATGTTATAGATATCTAGTAATACTCTTCATCAAGTTTAAGAAAGTTTTCTTCCATTCTCAGCTTTCTAAAAGATCTGCAGCTTCTACTAAAATTTGGGAGGTCCTTACAACTTGCCTTCTCCCACCGTTTTTGAAATTTATGCCTCTCTGGTCTCTGAGCTTCTGGACACATCTTACAACAGCCCATTGAATAACTGTAATCCACATCCAGCTGCAACTTGGACAAAAGTGTTTTTCATCCACCTCTAGCGGCCCATTACAATTCCCTCATGACGTTTTCATAGGCCTCCTCATTAATGTTCATTCTCAGGCAGCAACATTTTTTTCTGAAACCTCTCTCCTTAGTTCCACCTTACACCTGGAGTACATTAAAAGTATTTAACACCTAGTCTGTAATAGGCACTAAGCCGTCTGAGCGGACTCACCCAGAGCACTGGAGCGGAAGTTGGAAGCCTCTAAGCAGAGCATGACAGATGTATGAGCTCATCTGTTTCTAATGGTGAGACTGAGAGTCCACAGAGCAGGCTGGGGGGTGCCAAGTGGGGGGAGGCACTTGGGGACTTGCGGCAAAGCCATTTATCAACTGGTGTCTAAATATTTTAGTATTTTAACCAATGGGCAGGCCATGCTGGAACTCAGCAGCTGAGTTTCAGTCTTGCTTTAGACGCTACTCTGCCAAGTTATTGACTAAATTTGGATTTCATGGACCTGTAAAAGCGCAAAAAATAATTTTTAGGTCTGGTGTGGGGTTTCCAACATTTAATCTCACAAAGTAAGGATATGAAACACACACACCCCAAAAAAGAACTCACACAAAAATTCAACTATCAGCTATTATTATAATTATTTTATTAAACAAAAGATTTTAAATACCTAAATATATGAAGCATATTGGACTGACTACAATTAATTATGTGGAATAGTCACTACACTGTCATTTTGTTTTCAAAAATTTTTCATATGTCAGGTGAAAACCTGGCAAATATCTACAGAGTATATTGGAAACGATGCAGTAGTGAATGATAAGTTAGATTTGAAGAATTCTGAAATACTAATCCAATAATTTCACATTTACTGAGCAGCACTCTGTACCAGACACTCAAAAACCACAGTCTCCTGTGTTTAGAGAGATGCATTCAATACAATGCTCTCATGAGTTAGAGTTTATGATAATATATTAGCTTTCATGAGCTGTATAAAATATAGTTGGCTGTAAGGAAAACTTGAGGGCTTTTAAATTTAAATTTTTCCAAATAATTAACAAGTGAACAACAAAAGTAAAAGAAATACCTCTTTCTTTCAAAGAAAACAAGCAAACAAAATCTTCCCCATTTCATATAATGAAAGGCATATTTTACATGAAAACATTACATAATCTCAGAACACGTAACAAGGTGTAACCTCAGAAGGAAATACTCTGCCTGACCACAAAGGAGACATTTTAGAGCAAAGGGGCCTTGAACTTCACCACCATGTCCGCTACATCCCTTAGAAAGCGGGGATTGTGAACCAAGCACTTAGGTTTTATTTGATTAAGAAGTCTTTGTCTTTTCCCAGGGGCTGTAGAAGTCCTTCCCCTAAATTGCAGAGCTCTTTATTCAGCCCTGCATCTGAGACAGCCTACTCACTGATGTCCAGTCACCTGTTTTGGACATCCACCCCTCTATCTATTGGAAAAGCTTGAGAATGTTGTCTTTGAGAGTTAGGTGTTAGAATTTATCATCCCCCCTGTTAACTTAATTAAGATGACTTTTTCTCTCTCTTGTTCTCTCCTCCCCATCCCTCTTCTGCTTAAAAATCTCATTACAAATGTTCATCAGTTCTTGGATGTCCTAAGGCACAATTTTAACTAAAATTAAGCAATTAGATGTATGATTACTATGGCTACATGGCACAGAAGATTCCATTAGTGTATGACAAGTATAAACTGTCAGGACGGCAGCTGTAATAAATGCAGAGTCAGAAAATTGCTTCATAAAAAAAGTACATGACTTTTTATTCAAAAACCAAATTTAAACTGGAGGAGAAAATTAGAAGAAAGTGTTTCAAGATCACTTGAAACAGGTTATAGCAAGAGAATATAAAATGACAAGTAGCCTAAACTCATCATATTAACTGCTTTGCTAGTAGTCCTAATTTCACATTTTACCCTGTTAATAAGGTATTTATTTCCTCTTTTTTTTTTTCAAGATTGGCACCTGAGCTAACATCTGTTGCCAATCTTTTTCTTTCTCTTTTCTCTTCTTCTCCCCAAAGTCCCCCAGTACGTAGTTGTGCATTCTAGATGTAGGTCCTTCTGGCTCTGCTACATGGGAGGTCGCCTCAACAAGCCCTGAGGAGTGGTGGATGTTCGCTCCCAGGATCCAAACGGGGGAAGCCCTGGGCCATGCCCGCAGAGCGTGCGAACTTAGCCACTCGGCCACGGAGCGGGCCCCTCCTTTTATTTTTTAAAGAGCTCTGCACTAAACTTTAATATCCACTCTCATCTACATAGGAGAATTTATGGAAATATCTTCTTGAAAAACTTATGATACATGAAGGAAAATAGGATGTCAAAAATGAGCTTGTAATGAGTGGTTACACATCTGTGAAGTGAATAAAATATTTAACAGTTGAAAAGTTGCCTTTTGTTGTCTTGGCCATAAAAATGCTTGTTCTTCAGTGACTTTAATGGGACTGTGGAGAAATTGTGGGGAGGTTGCTTGTAAAAAATTAGTTGACGTGAAGGAGAGATCTGTTCCTCTTTCACTTTGATATAAGCTGGAATATATGAGATAGCACAGGCAGGTGGTGACAATGCGTTAAAGTCAGTCTGGAAATGTATGTCCAGTTTAGTGTAAGACCAGAGTCCATAGTTCTGAATGGATTCTAAGGAGGGCAAAACATGGCTGCCAACCCTTTATTTATGGTACTTTTTATCGGCCAATATTCTTTCGATGTTTAATAATCTTCTTCTTTGGTTGTGTTGTCCACATGTGGACATGATTTATGACAAATTTAAGGCTGTACAGAGCATACAGAGTTTGTTTTCAGACCAAAGGGAGATTTATAAGACAATACTCTTTAGACAAGTCTCAACCTTAATCTTTGTGATTGGAAACCTCCAAATGCAATGCTTCCCCAAATACATGGGCTCTTTTTTCCTCAATTGGTGGCATTTTAAAATTCACTTGGCACTCTAATGAACAGACAGTTATGTGGAAAAAAAGATGGGACTATATAAGGTGAAACCCCCAAATAAGAGAAAGCTTCCAGATGACCTGATGCTCTGTGAACATCAGGCTAGGTAAGTGATTTAGGAAAGGGCAGCCAAGTGCTCTGGAATTCAGTCCCTCACTAATCTACCCCACAGCTTCCCCCCTGCCATCTCTGAGCTCGACCACCACCAGAGGCATTATAAATTTCTACCTCTGAGAATGCCGTGGGAAGCGAGTCTGCGTCTGTGGGCTTACAAACAGCATGCAATGTTGCTCAAGGTTGATCTGCTCCCACTCAGTAATTAAAAAGCAAAGAGGCAGCCATTGGAATACAGTGAGTCCTACACCATATGCACAGGTTGTTCATTAGTCAGGGACGACAAATGCTTTATGCTATTAATGACTTTTGCTTCAGACATGTTTATGTATCTTGCAGAATCAACCAGCAGGCTGCCTGTGCGGGTAACTGAAGGAGTTTGGTGAACTACTTCTCTTGAGCATAAAGGAGTTCTAGAGACATCTGACCCTTTTACTTGATTCCCTTTGTTGTAAAGGTAGGGAATAGAAATTATTTTCAGGAATTTTTAAATTTGTGTTACTCATGCTGTTGAGTTAGGACAGAAGTTTGGATAACCCCAAACAGAGTGTGACATAACATGTATTGTGTATTGAGTGCCCACCTCAAGCCAGATATTGCTCTAAGCATTGTACTTAGAACACTGTGCTTAATGATACTTCAGCAATCAGTCCAACAAGACTTTTTTAGATAGATGTGGTGTTTAAGCCATTTATAGAAGAGAAAACTGTGACAGAGAGAGGTCAAATAACTTGGCAGAAGGTCACATGCTAGCAATTCAGAGACCCAATGATTTAAATGCAGGCAGTTTGAAGCACTACATAATACATGACGAGACCTCTCTCATTCAGAATGTATTATGAAGACACTGTGAAGCAATCAGGTGATCTTCAACGTGTGCAGCTTAGGCTAATATGAGCTTGTGTATATACTCCCTAAACACAAACTTCTTGCTGGAAGAGATTACATAACCTGGCAAATTATAACAAACTATCAAACATAGCCTTTGGCCCATTAATCCCACTTTAAGAAATACACCCAGAGGGAATAAACCAAAAGGAAAAATGTTAAGAAGCAAATACATTGCAGCATTATTCATAATAGTGAGAAATTGGAAACAATTCATATGTCTCCTAAACAGGGAAATTGTTAAACAAAAGATGCGATGTATTGTATTTATAACATGGTTATTAAAATTATAATCACGCAAACTATGTCAATTCCTACAAATATATAAGTACGTAAAACAAAACATGAAAATAGAACCCAAAAGAACATGCACATACTCACATAATAGTATGCAAAATCTATATTTGGCACTGGCTGTGGGTCTTGCTTCTTTTTTTATGCAATTCCTTTTTTTATTGAGGTAAAATTGGTCTATAACAATATAATTTTCAGGTGTACATCATATTTCGATTTCTGTGTAGACTACATCATGTATACCACCCAAAGACCAATTACCATCCATCACTGTCCATATGTGCCCTGTCACCTCTTTTGCCCTCCTCCCTCCCCCCTTCTCCTCTGGTAACCACGAATCTAATCTCTGTATCTGTGTGTTTATTTGCTGCTGTTTTTATCTTCTACGTACAAGTGAGATCACACAGTACTTGAATTTCTGCGTCTGACTTATTTCACTTAGCATAATACACTCAAAATCCATCCATGTTGTCACAAATGGTAAGATTTCATCTTTTTTATAGCTGAGTAGTATTCCATTCTGTATATATACTACATCTTCTTTATCCATTGATCCATCGATGGGTACTTAGGTCGTTTCCAAGTCTTGGCTATTGTAAATAATGCTGCAATGAAAACAGGGGTGCATATATATTTATGCATTTGTGTTCTTTTGACAAATACCCAGCAGTGGAATAGCTGGATCATATGGTAGTTCTATTCTTACTATTTTGAGGACTCTCCATCCTGCTTCCATAGTGGCTGCACCAGTTTCCATTCCCACCAGCAGTGTAGGAGAGTTCCCTTTTGTCCACATCATTTCCAATACTTGTTAGTTCTTGTTTTATTAATTATAGCCATTCTGATGGGCATGAGTGATATCTCATTGTAGTTTTAATTCGCATTTCTCTAGTAATTGGCAATATTGAACATTTTTGCATGTGCCTGCTAGGCGTCTGTATATCTTCTTTGGAAAAATGTCTGTTCAGATCTTTTGCCCATTTTTTAATAGAGTTGGTTGTTTGTTTTTGAGAGGTGTGAGTACATTATAAATTTTGAATATTAACGCCTTATCAGATATACGGTTTGCAAATGTCTTCTCCCAATTGTTAGGTTCTCCTTTACTTTTGTTGATGTTTTTCTTTTCTGAGCAGAAATTTTTTAGTTTCATGTAGTCCTATTTGTTTACTTTTTCTTTTGTTTCCCTTGCCTAGTCAGACATGGCATTTGAAAATATGCTGCAAAGGCTGATGTTGAAGAGCATATTGCCTGTTTCTTCTTCTGGAAGTTTTATGGTTTCAGATCTTACATTCAAGTCTTTAATCCATTTCGAGTTAATTTTTGCGTATGGTGTAAGATAACAGACAACTTTCATTCTTTTGCATGTGGCTGCCCAGTTTTCCTAAAAGCATTTATTGAAGAGACTTTCTTTTCTCCATTGTGTGTTATTAGCTCCCTTGTCTAAAATTTAGCTGTCCGTAGATGCGTGGGTCTCAGCATAGATCTGCATGTCTGTTTTTGTGTCAGTACCATGCTGTTTTGATTGCTACAGATTTTTAGTATATTTTGAAATCAGGGAGTGTGATATCTCCAGCTTTTTTTTTTTTTTCTCAGGATTCCTTTAGCTGTTTGGAGTCTTTTGATGTTCCATATAAATTTTAGGATTCTTTGTTCTATTTCTGTGAAAAGATGTCATTGGGACTTTAATAGGGATTTTATTGTGTCTATGGGTTGCTTGAGGAAGTATGGACATTTTAACTAAGTCAATTCTTCCAATCCATGAGCACAGAGTATCTTTCTATTTCTTTGCGTCTTCTTCTATTTCTTTCAACAATGTTTTATAGTTTTCAGTGTACAGGTCTGTCACCTCCTTGGTTAAATTTATCCCTAGATATTTTACTCTTTTTGTCGCAGTTGTAAATGGGATTGTAGCCTTGATTCCTCTTTCTACTACTTCATTTTAGTGTATAGAAATGCAACTGATTTTTGTATGTTGATTTTTGCATCCTGAAACTTTACTGTATTTATGTACTATTTCTAATAGAGTTTTAGTGGATTCTGTAGAGTTTTCTACATATAGAATAATGTCATCTGCCAATAGTGACAGTTTTACCTCTTCCTTCCAATTTGTATCCATTTTATTTCTTTTTCTTGCCTGATTGCTCTGGCTAGGATTCCAATTTTATGTTAAACTAGACTGGCAAAAGTGGGCATCCTTGTCTGGTTCCTGTTCTTAAAAGGATAGCTTTCAGTTTTTCTCCATTAAGAATGATATTAGCTGTAGTTTGTCATATATGGCCTTTATTATGTTGAGATACTTTCCTTCTAAACCCTTTTCATTCACAGTTTTTATCATAAATTGATGCTGTATCTTGCCAAATGCTTTGTCTGCATCTATTGAGAAGATCGTGTGATTTTTGCTCTTCATTTTGTCAATGTGATTGATTTGCAGATGTTGAACCATCCCTGCATCCCTGGAATAAATCCCACTTGATCATGATGTATAATCTTTCTAATGTATTGTTGTATTTGATTTGCTAGTATTTTGTCAAGGATTTTGCTTCTATGTTCATCAGTGATATTTGCCTGTAATTTTCTTTTTTTAGTGCTATCCTTGTCTAGTGTTGGTATTAGGGTAATGGTGGCCTCATAGAATGAGTTAGGAGGCTCTCTCTCCTCTGCAATTTTTTGGAAGAGTTTGAGAAGGATAGGTATTAAGTCTTCTTTGAATGTTTGGTAGAATTCACCAGAGAAGCCATCTGGTCCTGGACTTTTATTTTTTGGGAGGCTTTTGATTACTGTTTCTATCTCCTTCCTGGTAATTGGTCTATTCAAATTCTCTCATTCTTCTTCATTAAGTTTTGGAAGGTTGTATGATTCTAAGAATTTATCCACTTCTTCTAGACTATCCAATTTGTTGGTGAATAGCTTTTCATAGTATTCTCTTATAACCTTTTCTATTTCTGAGATTTCCATTGCAATTTCTCCTCTTTAACTTTTGATTTTATTTATTTGAGCATTCTCTCTTTTTTTCTTGGTGAATCTAGTTAGAGGTTTGTCAACTTTATCTTCTCAAAGAAGCCGCTCTTAGTTTCATTGATTTTTTAGTCTCTATTTGACTTATCTCCACTCTGATTTTTATTATTTCCTTCCTTCTACTGATTTTGTGCTTTGCTTGTTCCTAATTTTTCTAGTTCTGTTAGGTGTTTTGTTAGGTTGTTTATCCGAGATTTTTCTTATTTTTTGAGGCAAGCCTGTGTTGTTCTAAACTTCCCTCTTAGTACTGCTTTTGCTGTTATCCTATAAATTTTGGCATTTTCATTTGTCTGCAGGTATTTTTTTAATTTCTTCATTTACCCAATATTATTTAGTAACCTTTTGTCTAATCTCCACATATTTGTGGCTTTTCTACTTTTCTTCTTATAGTTGATTTCCAGTTTCATACCACTGTGATCAGAAAAGATGCTTGGTATTATTTCAGTCTTCTTACATGTATTGAGACTTGTTTTGTGACCCAATATGTGATCGATCCTGGAGAATGTTTCATGTGCATTTGAAAAGAATATGTATTCTGTGGTTTTTAGATGGAATGGTCTGTATAAAGCTACAAAGTCCATCTAGTCTAATGTGTCATTTAAGGCCAATGTTTCCTTATGGATCTTCTGTTTGGATGATCTAACCATTTACGTAAGTGGAATGTTAAAGTCCCCTACTATTGTTGTGTTACTGTCTGTTTCTCCTTTTATGTCTGTTAATAATTGCTTTGTATATTTAAGTGCTTCTATGTTGGATGCATAGATATTTACAAGTGTTATATCCTCTTGTTGGATTGTTCCGTTTATCATTATGTAGTGCCTTTCTTCATCTCTTGTAACAGTTTTTGTTGTAAAATCTATTTTGTCTCATATAAGTGTTGTTACCCCAGCTTTCTTTTCATTGCCATTTGTCTGGCATATCTTTTTCCATCCCTTCACTTCCAGTTTATGAGTGGCTTTATGTCTGAAGTGTGTCTCTTGTAGGCAGCATATATATGGGTCTTGCCTTTTTATCCAGTCAGCCACCCTACACCTTTTCACTGGAGCATTTAGTCCAGTGATATTTAAAGTAGCTATTGACAAGTGTGTACTTATTGCCGTTTTGTTTCTTTTTTCTGGGTGTTTTAGTAGGTCTTCAATGTTCCTTTCTTCTTCTCTTGCTTTCTTCCCTTGTGATTCGATGCCTTTCTTTAGTATCATGTTTAGGTCCCGTTCTCTTAATTTTTTGTGTATTTGTTATAGGTATCTGATTTGTGATTACCATGAGGTTCATGTATAATAACCTACATAAATAGCAATCTATGTTAAGTTGATGTTTTCTTAAGGTTGACCTCTTACTAAAGCCCTACTCTTTTACTCCTCTTCCTCCACATGTTATTTTTCTGTTATCATATTTAACCTCTTTCTTTTGTGTGTTTATCTGTTACCCTCTTCTCATGGAAATAGATAATTTTAGTACTTTTGTCTTTTGACCTTCATATTAGCTTCATAGTTGGTTGATCTGTTACCTTTACTGTGTATTTGCCTTTGCCAGTGATTTTATTTTCTTTGATAATTTTCTTATTCCCATTTGTGGTCTTTTTTTCCCACTTAAATAAGTCCCTTTAACATGTCATGTAAAGCTGGTTTATTGGTGATAAACTCCTTTAGTTGTCAGTTCTCTGGAAAACTCTTATCTCTCCTTCCATTTGGAGTGAAAACCTTGTCAGGTAGAATACTGTTGGCTGTAGATTTTTCCTATCAGCACTTTTTTTTTCCCTTTAGGTTAGGAAAGTTTTCAGCTATTATTTCTTCAAATAGATTCTCTGCCCCTTTGCCTCTCTCTTTTCCTTCTGGGATATGGATGTTAGTATGCTTGATGCTGTCACAGAGGTTCTTCTGTAGCATCTACTCTGATTCTCTCTCATGAACTTTTCATTTATATTATTATATTCTCCAGTTCTGGTTGGTTCTTTTTTATGTTTTCTAATTCTTTTTAAAGTTCTCACTGTGTTCATCCATCCTTCTCCTCAGATAAGCAAGCATCCTTATGACTATTAGTTTGTAGTCTTTATTGGCATTGGGTCAATTGATTATGTTTTGATTAGTTCTTTTTCTGAGGATTTGTCCTGTTCCCTTATTTGGCACATATTCCTATGTGGTCTCATTTTGCCTATTTCTCTGTGCTTATATCTGTGTATTAGCTAAATCTCCCAATCTTGGAGAAGTGGCTCTATTTAAGAGATGCTTATGAGGCCCAGCAATGTGCTTCCCTGTCATCACCAGTTCCAAATGTTCCAAGAGTGTCCCCTGTGTGGGCTATGTGTGCCCTTCTGTTGTGGTGGGGTTGCTCTTACTGCAGGTGGATTGGAAGTCTACGCTGTCCCCCTGGCTGGCTGGCTGCAAGGCTCCACTGCATGTGGCTGCTAATGTCTCTTTAGTCACTTTATTGGGAAGGAGGAGTCTGAACATAGCTGGCTGCAAGGTCTAATAGCACACACCTGCTGCTATTTTGTGTTAGTGAGTAGGCCCCCAGCATGGCTGGTTGCTAGGCTCAGGGGATCACAATTTCTGTATATTTCTAGCCTGCAAGGCTATTCTTGGCTCTTTCAGGAGTGCAGCTGTGTGGGGCTGGTCCCAGGCACAGCAGCACACAGTTGTTTCGGGTTTTGGAAGGTAGGGCAGATATCCCATGTGGCTGTTTAAGAAGCACAAGACTGCTGCAGCTGACAAGCCCACCATCTGCAGGCCCACGCACCTTATCAATGTAGTCCTGCCCCTCGTGCACACCCCACCCCACCCCACCCCAGAGGGGTGGACCCACTCGTCTGGCTGCAGAGGACCCACACACCCTGCCTAAGTGGGCCCACAAGTTGCCCAAGGGCTTGCTGATGCATATGGCCCATGCCTAGGGTGGGCTGCCAGCCCCAGCTGAGCTAGATTAAATCAGTGCTCCAGTGGGTGGGGCAAACCCCTGTGCTAAGAGGCCATGGGAAGAAATCCAATGGCATCTGCCAGTATCTTTGTTAGCACACTTGCACTATGTCATGATAATGGCTACTGCCAGTGTCTCAGTCCCTGGGATGGTGGTCCCAGCCACATGCTTCTTCTCTGATGTATATCCATAACTTATCAAGTAAGTCTCTTTCACCAAAGGACTGTGCACCTTTCTTCCTGGTGATTTTGTATTGGTTTCTGGGAAAGGTGAATTTGTGCCTGGGCCCTTTAAGAGCAGACTTTTCTTTCTCTTATATTTAATAGCTTTTCTAGAGGTATTCCTCATTGCTTTTAATAGACAGCAAAGCCAGATATTATGACAGTCACGTTGCTTGTGTTGAATTCAAAAGCTGTTTGCTGTGGCAAAGCTCTCCTGCTCAGGTCCCCCACTCGTCCAGGAAAACCTCCCTAGGTTAAGATTGCTCCCAGCCATGAAGCACTGTGTCTAGAGTGTGGTTCTCTCCTCAGCAGAAAAGTATTTCTGCCTCTTCCCCCTCAGTCAGTGTTGTCTCTTGTTGTGGAGGTAATTTTTATCCAGTTTCCATTGCTCTCTCCGAGGTAATTGTTCCACAGATACTTAGAGACTTTTTTGTGTCTGTGGGAGGAGGTGAATGCACCGTCCTCCTGTGCCTCCATCTTCCTAGCAAACACCTGTCTTCTTCTATATACTGTTTAACTAGTCTCAGTAAACCAAATTGGAAGCATTGATTCTTTTCATTCATTTATTTTATCCTTCTGTAGGCCATATTAGAAGCCTTTACTTGACAGAAATTTTCTCCTCTCTCAAACTTTATGGGTCTATTTTTCACTTATTAAGTTGCTGAAAGTGAAAATAGTAATCCAAATTATCTATCTCTATGTTTTGTTTATTTTCAGATGTACATCATAATATATTTCGAATTCTGTGTAGACTACATCATGCTCACCACCTGAAAACTAATTATAGTCCATCCCCTCACATGTGAGCTTAATCACCCCTTTTGCCCTCCCCCCTCCCCCTTCCCTTATGGTAACCACCAATCCAATCTCCGCTGCTATGTGAGTGTTTCTCGTTGTTTTTATCTTCTACTTATGAGTGAGATCATATGGCATTTGACTTCCTCCCTCTGACTTATTTCACTCAGCATAATACCCTCAAGGACCATCCATGTTGTCACAAATGGCTGGATTTCATCATTTCTTATGGCTGAGTTGTAGTCCGTCATGTATATATACCACATCTTCTTTATCCATTTGTCCCTTGATGGACACCTAGGTTGCTTCCAAGTCTTGACCACTGCGTACAATGCTGCAATGAGCATAGGGGTGCAAGTATCTTTATGCCTTTGTGTTTTCAAGTTCTTTGGATAAATACCCAGCAGTGGGATCGCTGGATCATATGGTAGATCTATCCTTAATTTTCTGAGGATACTCCATACTGCTTTCCATAGTGGCTGCAACAGTTTGCACTCCCACATCAGTGAAAAGCTGTGTTGGATGTTTCAGAATAAGAAACAAAGTAGAACAACTTCTTCTTCTTCTTCTTTTTCTTTTTTTGAGGAAGATTAGCCATGAGCTAACATCTGCCACCAATCCTCCTCTTTTTGCTGAGGAAGACTGGCCCTGAGCTAACATCTGTGCCCATCTTCCTCTGTTTTGTTGGTGGGACGCCTACCACAGCATGGCTTGCCAAGTGGTGCCATGTCCACACCCGGGATCTGAACCAGAGAACCCCGGGCCGCTGAAACGGAATGTGTGACCTTAACCACTGCACCACTGGGCCAGCCGCTAGAACAACTTCTTGATTCACGATGGTGTTTTCCTTGGTCACTCTTTCTTGTCACTACTCTGTGTCTACTTTCAGATCTGAAAATGGATCTGTGTTCCCAGGGCACAGCTCAATGAAAGACTAAAGGTCGAGACACCATTTGTTGGAGAACGTTTGACCATCAGTGTTCAATTTGGCTGATGCCATAAAAAGGTGTTTGTTATTATTGTTATTTTGTTATTTACCAATTTCTAGAGCACCAGTGCTGCTCCTCATAATGACCATTGGCTGGCGGGGAGGATGACCTGCTATGTTCTAGCAGTGAGTAGTAAGTGAGAAAGGCTGTGAGGTTGCCTATCGCCTGGAACTTAGGCTGTGTCAAGGCTGAGAAAGTCTGGAGTTGGCTGAGGCTAAGATAATCAAAGAGGACAAAGTAACAGAGCAAGTCCAGTCCTCTGTTGTGGGTGTTAAAACACTTTCTGTGGGTTTTGCAGGCCATGCGGTTTCCATTGCAACTACTCAACTCTGCCCTTGTCGTGTGAAAGCAGCCACAATAATACATAAACAAATGAGTGTGGCTGTATTCCAACAAAATTTTACTTACCTAAACAAGCAGCTAGGTTTGTCCATGGACTATGGTTTGCCAACCCCTGCTCTAGTCATTAAACTTATATGCAAATATGAGACTATGGAAGAGATTGGGATATAATATAAGATTCTTTACCATTTGGGCAGAAGTATGGCAGTTTTGCAAGAGATAACATGTGTCTTACCTTATTCTTGCTTTGGAAAATAGGTCTTTACCCCAGGTTTGATATTATAGACTGGAATTTTTCTCTTGTTATCAGGGATCCTTAAAGTAGGACGAGGGTACATGTCACCCAGGCATTCAGTTTGTGCTGAGGGGAAGTAAAAGAAAAGCCCCAAAAAGCCTCTCCAACTGCCACATAATATGGTGCCACTAGGATTTTAATCAGCAGCATTGGAAAGACAATGTGGGCTCAGATGACATAATCCTAGCTGCATGAGATTTTCAGTTTGGAGGTTGGCTCACCAGATGATGCTACTTTTAATAGCATACAGGTCAATCAAACATATGCAGATCATGGCTCTTTCTGGGTCACCTGTCTAAAGCCATCTTTTCTGGGAAATGCCCCCACTCAATTTACTTGGGTGGGGTTGACAGTCACTTTGTACAAGGTTATTTTGTGCTTCTGATTGGACCAAGGATGAGCTATGCTAGGCCAATCAGAGTGCCTCATCCAGACTCATCCCACCAAACCCAACTGATTAGTCTGGGAGTAGTCATTTGACTAAAGCATGTTGTCCCACTCTCTTCTCTCCCCGAATTTAGAAATAGGACTATGATTTCACTGGTTGAAGAAAGAAGAGTGACACTTGAGAACTGTGGCTGGGTATTTTCTACCCAGTGGACCAGATAGCTGGGGAAGCCATTCTGTGGAAAGAACAAATAAGACAGATTGAGAGAAATTAAACAGAGAAGCAAAAAGAGGCTGAGATGAGAGATGGAGAAACTAATACTGACGGTACATCAGAGTCTGAATCTGGTATACCCCTGAGGCCCAATTTCTTCCTGACCTTTGTGTTCTGTGAAACAGTTCTGTGTTATTATCATACCCATGTATTGTTGCTTTAGCAGGTTCCAATAAACTCTGTTGCTTTCAACTTAATATATCCAATGGATCAGAACTCTATCCTGAATCATATTACAGATAATGCCAACTGCATAGCATCCAATTATACAGGAAAATTGGATTTTAGTATTTCACAAACTCTCTACCCAAACACTGTCCATATTTTATATGTCTGAGGTTTGTGTAAAATGAGTGTGTCTGTGTGTATGAGATCAAGGAGGATGGGATATCATAGTAAGAGAGCATTGTTTAGTCACACACATTCACATTCATACACATACCAGCTGATTATCTGAGGTACCCATATGGAAACATATACCCTACTAAGGGATTCCTATAACAGAATTTTTACCTTTCCAAACTAGGCAGTAAGAAAACAAAAACAAAAACAAAAACAAAACTTACACTGAGATAAGGAGCATGTGACTACATATCCCCCAACCTCTCTAGGGGCTTGTGGTTTGGTCCGACCACAGGAAGATTTCTCTATTATCTTTCCTGCTGTTACTGTGACCAAGGTAGAGAGAAATAAAGCCCAGACCCTCTTCCATTTGTGCTGCTCGTGTTAAGTGAGTCATGATCTTTCTGCTGGTGATGTAAGACCAGAGTAGCGAAGGGCCAAAGAGATTTTCATGAAAATCTGGTGATTTCCTTTTAGAATCACCAAATTGGGAAGAGATCCTAGGCTTCCTCACTGTTTTCTGTCTTGTGAGCTCTTTCTCTGGTCATGCTCGTTATATATCTTAATAGCAAATATGTATACAGTACGCCCTCTGTAGCAGCCACTTCTCTGAGCACTTTAAAATATTAAATTATTAGTCCTCACAACAACACTATGGATTTTCTACTATAGTCACCTTCATTTTACATGTAAGGAAACTGAGACACAGAGAATGTAAGTAACCTTCCTAAGATGCCACATCTAATTCTGCAGAATTAAGATTTGAATCTAGATGGTCTAACGCCAGAGCTTGGAATCTTTGCTTTATTTTTGGGGGGGTTCAGATATTAGACTAGAACATCTGAGGGAAGGATGGGCAAACCTGGCCTGCTGTGATGTTGCTCGATACAAAAGGAAAAAGGAGGTTAAACCCCAAATCTAGGTCTACATTATGACAGTTTTGCCCTAGTGTCCAAAACTCTCACTCTCACCAATCACTACATAAGAGTTAAAGTTCTTATTTGCATTCAAGAGTCTCCAATGTCATATTGTGAACTATCTTTCCATTTTTCTCCTTCTCATGATTTTTACAATCATATGCTTTTAAAGAATGCCTATATCTTTTTTTAAGAGCATCCAATGTTTCAAAAGTCATGCATTGAAACGAACATCAGCATTTGCAACAGGGGGACTATTTTGCATGTATTGTAGAGAGACAGAGATTAAACTGTAATCCTCATGTGCATCTGCGGTGCTTTTGTTTGGGTTGCTGGGTTTGTGTTTCTTGCATGGAGTTGAGGAGCTTTGGATTCTGCTGAGAACCAGCAGAGTTCGTGGTCTTTTCTGGATAAATGGATTGATGAAGGTCAGAAAATATGTGAGCTGGGCCCTGGTTTTAGTGCCCTGAGGAGTTGTAATATTCTGTCACTGTTTACAGACTGTCGCAGCTTAGAGCCTCTCTCCTCTCACAGGCAAAGATCTCTATGCAAGTGTCTCTCTGTGTCCACATGACACCTGAATTTACAAGGACAAATTTACTGATCCTGGATGAAAAGGGAGGTATTTTCTCAAAGCTAGGAAGGCCATTTTTTATTATTCAGACATCCCAAACTTAGACTCCAAGAAAAAGACATATAACATCTAAGGTAAGGATAATAATGCCCTCAAGAGTAATGGTATTTTTTGAAGTGAATGGCAGCTAATCAACTTGCTTAGGGTCTATTGAAGAGTAATGGGGCAAGGAAACCGCTACCCCTGCATGTTAGCTCAAGCAGGATACTCTCATTATATGCTGACTTTTATCTTCACCGTATTATTCTCTTCACCTTTCTTGGAGTCTAGGAGGAAACCAGTTTCTCCATTAGTAAGTTGTTAGAGTTCGCATCATTTTTGGAAATTTTTTCTCCGGCTTCATCCTAAAGTATTTCCAACCATCTTCCAAAGATTTCTACCCATTGCATGAGGAGTCTACTTGTAGCTGTGGGACATAATTATCATTTGGAAGAAGATAAAAAAATTTAAAAATATTTTGAGTAAATAAATAGAAGAGAATAAGAAGATCCTTGATGCTTTTCCTTGCACAATTCACATGTGAGTTATAGGAATGGAGACTAATATTTCTAATTGGAAATAGTATGTTTCTTATGAAGGAGGCAAGGGTCATACCAATTCAGGATTTCTTGAAACTGTTGACATTTAGGGCTATATAATTTTTGTTGTGAAGATCTCTTCTCTGCATCACAGGATGTTTATCAGGATTCCTGGCCTTTACTCATTAAGGCCAGTAGCACCTTCTACCCGATCGTGAAAACTAAAAATGTCTCCAGACATTGCCAAAAGTCCCCCTGAAAGAAGAATTACCCCTGTTGAGGATCACTATTGTGTTTAGTATAATTTTATTTTGTTTAGCATAGTTAGTTTTTCAGGAGGTTGACTTTGTATCTAGGCTCATGGTTCTTATCTGAAAATTTTTGCATCAGGAGCTTTTGACTTCAACAGACAATGACACCAGTAAAGTTCATGTCTTGTACTAAGTTTTTTAACCTGTATTACTTCATGTGCTCTTTGTCACAACCCTACAAGGCAGGCATCATTGCCATCCATATCAGGAGCAAACACATGGACTTAAAGCAGTTCTGTGGCTTAGTCTAGGGTACCTGCTTCTTATGCGATGGCACTGGAACTCCAGTCCAAGTTTCCTCTGACTCAGAACTTGGAAAATTTACCAAACATGCTAAGTTACCTATGTAAAAACAAACAAAAAACAGACCAATAGATGGCATTGGGATTCAAGTCCTTTCATCTTAGCCTTTGGTCATGTCTACATAAATTCTTAGGATTGTTATTATACAGCATCTCGTGCTATAATTATTCCTGCATGCATTGTTTCCAAGTCAACTTTAATCTTTTGAGTGCAGAGGTTCTATCATATTCATCCATCTGTATGATACTCAATACATGCTGGTTGGCTGGCTGGATAAATAGGTGGGTGATAGATAGATGGTAAATGTGTGAAAGAATAGATACATGAAATGTTGGATAAATCTGTGAATAGGTGAGCAGGTGGATGGATGAGGAATGTTAGCCTAACAGAGGGTATTCTCTTACCCTAGCAATAGAAATCTTTTTTGAAGAATGATGGGAAAACATGAAACTGAGAGTTTCCATCAGATCAAGTAATAAGCCATTTGTAAATAATGAGGCATCTTAGAGATAGACAAGGAACTTCCCTGCCCTTTCCTTAGATCAATTTGTAGATAGCCATGTCTTTGTACTTACTAAAAATCTCCTACCTCGATAAGTCCCTGGATTAGAATCAACTGTGGTTCACCTTGGCGATGGGAGAACTTTATTCCATAAGCTAAAGCTTCTCTATTATAGGCAATCTGAGTCATGCAGGAAAGTAAATTTAAAAAGTCACACTATAAAGAATGCATTTCTGTGTAATGTGAGCATGATGGACGTATAAGATGTTCCTCCATTTGATCCCCTTTTTTTTAACACTGAATTAGACATCCATCCAAACAAAAGTGCCTTCGTGGATGTTGTGGGATATGTCAAGGGACCCAGGAGGATTCTTGCCCACCTGTGCAACTGCTAGCAGGCAGAGCTCAGTAAAGGTTACTGAACCAGCTGGAGCCAGTGAACTGCACCAATCCTTCTTTTTGCAGTTGGAAAAAATTCTGAACAGTGCTGACCTGGGTAGATACTCACACATGAGAAAGAATTTGTGGAACTCCTCTTCCAAGAGGAGATTCCGTCATGCCATTGGAGCCAAAAAGAATGACAAGTTTCATCACAGGAGAGACTGCAATGAAAGAAATTTTCCCAGTGCTGCCCCCAACCACTACCACGGAAACACTCCACAGGGCTGATATATTCAGCAGTGGCAACCTCTTCCACAGGGGAAAAGGACAGCTGTGAGTGAGTGCCTGGCTACCCCAATTGTGCAAGATGTAGCAAGAAAAATCCATTTATCTCCAGCAGAGATAAATGTACTCCACCCAGAGTACTGAAGAGGTACCTCCATGACTGGGTGGAGGAAGGAGACTGAGAAAGAGGCAAATACATATTTCAAAGGGCATTAAAGGGATTGTGCGTAGCAAGAAGTCTGTCCACAAGCCTTTGGGGGTACCACACTTGGGGATCTTTTATTTACCAGGTCTGCAAGCACCTCTAATGGCCTGATTGCTAACCCATAACTCCCGTCTGCAGTCAGTTTCTTATGTATGTTTCCACCTAAGGTAGTGAGAGAGAGCTCCAGTAGACAGGGACCATGCTCAGAAAACAGGTCATGGTCTGTGGGAAAGAAACCACAAACTTGAGTTATAGTTCCGCCTGCAGGAAAACAGAGAGAAATTTCCAGTAGCCAGCCTGGTAAGATGTTAGAACCAGAAAAGACATAAAAATTTAAGAATTCTGCCACAAGAAAGCAAGATGAGTAGAGAAGATGTACCCAAACAAAGACAAAGAAAAATCCCAGACAGTAACATTGCCATTTAACACAATACTCCATGTGAAGACAACTAAAACTATTTAAGCAGATGTCTTCTTCTTCAAATGTGAAAGCAGCAATGAAAAACTACAAGGAACATAAAAAATCAAGAAAACCTGCCATCTTGGATAATCTAGAAGAAATGGATAAATTATTAGAATCATACAACCTTCCAAAACTGGATCAAGAAGAAGTAGAGGATTTGAATAAGCTAATCACCAGTAAGGAGATCAAAACAGTTATCAAAAACGTCCCCAAAAATAAAAGTCCAGGACCAGATGGCTTTCCTGGTGAATTCCACCAAACATTCAAAGACTTAATACCTATCCTTCTCAAACTCTTCCAAAAAGTTGAAAAGGAGAGGAGGCTTCCTAACTCATTCTATGAAGCCAACATTATCTTGATACCTAAACCAGACCAGGACAACAAATAAAAAAGAAAATTACAGGCCAATATCACTGATGAACATCAATGCAAAAATCCTCAACAAAATACTAGCAAATCCAATGCAACAATACATTAAAAAGATCACACAGCATGATCAAGTGGGTTTTACTCCAGGGATGCAAGGATAGTTCAACATCCACAAATCTGTCAATGTGATACACCACACTAACAAAATGACAAATGAAAATCACATGATCATCTCAACGGATGCAGAGAAAGCATTTGACAAGATACAGCATCCAATTATGATAAAAACTCTAAATAAAATGGGTATTGAAGGAAAATACCTCGACATGATAAAGGCCATATATGACAATCCCACAGCTAATATGATTCTCAACAGAGAAAAACTGAAAGCTATCCCTTTAAGAACAGGAACCACACAAGGATGCCCACTGTCACCACTGTTATTTAACATAGTATTGGAAGTCATATCCAGAGCAATCAGGCAAGAAAAGAAACAAAAGGGATCCAAATTGGAAAAGAAGAAGCAAAATTGTCACTATTTGTGGATGACATGATTCTAAGTATAGAAAACACTAAAGAATCCACTAAAAACTTTTAGAAATAATAAATGAATATGTCAAATTTGCAGGATACAAAATCAACATACAAAAATCAGTTGCATTTCTATACATTAAGGATGAAGTAGCACAAAGGGAAATTAAGAATACAATCCCATTTACAATTGCAGCAAAAAGAATAAAATACCTAGGAATAAACTTAACCAAAGAGGTGAAAGATCTGTACACCAAAAACTATAAAATCTTGTTGAAAGAAATTGAAGAAGACACAAAGAAATGGAAAGATATTCCATGCTCTTGGATTGGAAGAATTAGCATAGTTAATATGTCCATACTTGGGGCCAGTGGCACAGTGGTTAAGTTCGTATGTTCCACTTCTTGGTGGCCTGGGGCTTGCCGGTTCAGATCCTGGGTGCAGACATGGCACCACTTGGAAAAGCCATGCTGTGGGAGGCGTTCCACGTGTAAAACAGAGGAAGATGGGCATGGATGTTAGCTCAGGGCCAGTCTTCCTCAGCAAAAAGCAGAAGATTGGCAGTAGTTAGCTCAGGGCTGATCTTCCTCAAAAGAAAAAAAATGTCCATACTCCCCAAAGCAATCTATAGATTCAAAGCAATCCCTATCAAACAACATTTTTCATAGAAATAGAACTAAGAATGCTAAAAATTATATGGAAAAAAAAAGGACCCTGAATAGCCAAAGGAATCCTGAGGAAAAAGAACAAAGCTGGAGGTATCACATTCCCTGATTTCAAAATAAACTAGAAAGCTATAGTAACCAAAACAGTATGATATTGGCACAAAAATAGACACATAGATCAATGGAACAGAATTTAGAGCCCAGAAGTAAAACCACAAATATATGGACAGCTAATTTTCAACAAGGAAGCCAAGAGCATACAATGGAGAAAGGAGAGTCTTTTCAATAAAAGGTGATGGGAAAACTAGACAGCAACATGCAAAAGAATGAAAGCAGATCATCATCTTACACCATGCACGAAAATCAACTAAAAATGGATTAAGGACTTGAATGTAAGACCTGAAACCATGAAACTTCTAGAAGAAAACATAGACAGCATGCTCTTTGACATCGGTCTTAACAGTTTATTTTCAAGTACCATGTCTGACCGGGCAAGGTAAACAGAAGAGAAAATAAACAAATGGGACTACATCAAACTGAAAAGCTTCTGCACTGCAAAGGAAACCATCAGCAAAATGAAAAGATGACCTAACAATTGAGAGATGTTTGCAAACCATATATCAGATAAGGGATTAGTATCCAAAATATACGAAGAACTCATATGCCTCAACAACAAAAAACCCAACAACCCAATTAAAGAATGGGCAAAAAATGTGAACAGAGATTTCACCAAAGAAGATACACGGATGGCCAACGGGCATATGAAAAGATGCTCAACATCATTAGCTATCAGGGAAATGCAAATCAAAATTATAATGAGCTATCACCTCACTTCAGTCAGAATGGCTATAATTAACAAGACAGGAAACAACAAGTGTTGGAGAGGATGTGGAGAAAAGGGAACCCTCGTACACTGCTGGTGGGAGTGCAAACTGGTGCAGCCACTATGGAAAGCAGTGTGGAGTTTCCCCAGAAAATTAAGAATAGATCTACCATATGATCCAGCTATTCCACTGCTGGGTATTTATCCAAAGAACTTGAAAACACAAATGCATAAAGATACATGCACCCTTATGTTTATCGCAGCATTATTCACAATAGCCAAGACTTGGAAGCAACCTAGGTGCCAATCAAGGGACAAATATATAAAGAAGATGTGGTATATAGACACAATGGAATACTAGTCAGCCATAAGAAATTATGAAATCTGGCCATTTGTGACAACATGGATGGTCCTTGAGGGAATTATGCTGAGTGAAATAAGTCAGAGGGAGGAAGTCAAATGCCATATGATCTCACTCATAAGTAGAAGATAAAAACAACAAGCAAACACATAGCAACAGAGATTGGATTGATGATTACCAGAGGGGAAAGGGGGAAGGAAGGAGAGTGAAAAGGGTGATTAGGCACACATGTGGTGACGGATTATAATTAGTTTTGGAGTGGGGAACATGATTTAACCTACACAGAATTCAATATATATTCTGATGTACATCTGAAAATTTTAAAAAAGAGCCAAAAAATAAAATAACAAATGATAAAATTTTGCAAATTTAAAAAAAACAAAACTTGCCACCTTCAAATAGAAAATAATTATGCTCCAGTAATGAAGTTCAAAGGCATGGAATTTTATGATGTAGCTGATAAAGAATTCAAAGTGGCTGTTTCAAGGAACTCAATGAGCTACAAGAAAACTCAGAAATAGAGTTCAATGAAATCTCAAAAAATATGATCAAAATGAGATTTTTACTAAGAGATAGGAATCATCAAAAAGAACCAAACAAATTCTGGAGTTGAAGAAAGAACAATGAATGAAATGAAAAATGAAAAAGAGAAGATGTGGTAGAGTAGAGCAAACAGAAGACAGAATAAGTGAGTTAGAGGATACGAATTTTGGAATAACTTGAAAAATAAAGAAAAATAATGAGAAAGAGTGAAGAGAGCCTAAAAGTCTTATGGGATTCAAGCAAAAGAAAAAATATTGGAATAATCAGAGTTCCAGAAGAAGAGAGGGAGAAGTGAGTAGAAAATTTATTTTAAGAAATAATAGCTGAGAACTTCCCAGAACCTGGGGAGAGAATTGGACATCCAATAGACAGCCCTATTATCTCAATGTAAAAAGACTTTCTCCAAGATGTTTTAGAATGAAAGTGCCAAAAATCTGGACTAAAGAAAGAATTCTAAAAGCATCCAATAACAAAACGTAACCTACAAATTAACCTCCATTAGGCTATCAGCAGGTCTCTTGGCAGAAATCTTGCAGGCCAGTAGACAGTGGAATTACATTTTCAAAATTTGACAGAAAAAGTTGCCAGCCAAGAATTCTCTACCCAGGAAAGTTATCATTTATATATAAAGACTTCCACAGGCAAACAAGAGCTGAGAGAGTTCATCACCATTAGACTGGCCTTACATTATATGCTGAAAGAAGTTCTTCAAGCTGAAATCCAAAGACACTATTCACTGACATGAAAACATACAAAATTATACAACACAATGATAAAGACAAAGATAAATATAAGATCAGACTTAGAATACTCTAAATCTCTAATAAGATGATGTGTTAACCACTCAACTATAGTATAAAGGTCAAAGGAATAGATTACTAAAAATAATTATAGATACAATAATCTATTAACAAATACCAAATATAAAAACAACTAAATAACAACACCAAAAATATAAAAGAGGGTAATAAAGTGTGAAACTTTAGAGGATGATTAAAGTTAATGATCTTTTGTAGATGATTGAAGTTAATGAATACTGAAGATGCTATCTGCATAAAGTGAATTGGTTTATCTATGAGATGTCTTATGTAAGCCTCTGGGTAACCATAGAGCATATGAACAAATGATAAAGAAAGGGGAAACAGAGCATATTACCACAGAAAATCACAAATTTACAAAGGTAGGCAGAAACAGAAAGAAAAATAAACAATAGAAATACAAAACACCAGAGAACAATTAATAAGATCACACATTACATATCAATAATAACTCAACGTAAATGCTTGGAATTTATATATCAAAAGGCACAGAGTGGTTGGATGAATTTTAAAAAAAGACCCAACTATATGCTACCTACAAGAGACTTGCTTCTGCTTTAAAGACACATACAGGGTCAAAGGAAAGGAATGGAAAAAGATGTACCATGCAAGTAGAAAGCAAAGGAAAGCAGGGATGGTTATACTTTTATTAGACAAAATAGACTTTAAGCCAAAATCAGTAGCAAGAGACAAAGAAAGTCAATATAATATTAAGGGGTCAATTCATCAAGAATATATAACAAACCCACACATATATGGACAATTAATCTACAACAAAGGAGCCAAGAACGTATGATGGAGAAAGGAGAACCTCTTCAATAAATGATGTTGGAAAAACTGGACAGCCGCATGCAAAAGAATAAAACTAGACCACTATCTTAGACCATACACAAAAATTAACTTAAAATGCCTTAAAGACTTTAAAATAAGACCCAAAACCATAAAGCCTAGAATAAAACAGGGGCAGTAAGCTCCTTGACATTGGTCTTAGCAATGTCTGTGTTGATCTTCCCAAGGCAAGGGAAGCAAAAGCAAAATAAACTTTGACTACATCAAAGTAAAAAGCTTTTTCATAGCAAAGAAAATCATCATCAAAGTGAAAAGGCAACCTACTCCATGGGAGAAGATATTTGAAAACCATATAACTGATAAGAAGTTAATAAACAAAATATATAAAGAACTCATACAACTAAAGAAAGAAAAGCAAACAATCAATTAGAAACTGGGCAGAGGATATGAATAACATTTTTCCAAAGAAGACATACAGATGACCAACAGACACATGAAAAGATGTTCAACAGCACTAATTATTAGGAAAATGCAAATGAAAACCACAATGAGATATCACCTCACACTTGTTATAATGGCTATTATCAAAAAGAAATAACAAGAGTTGGAGAAGATATAGAGAAATGGGAACCCTCACACACTGTTGGTGAAATTGTAAATTGGTACAGCCACTAAGGAAAACAGTATGGAGATTCCTCAAAAAATTATGATTAGAACTGGCAAATGATCCAGCCACTCCACTTCTGGGTATTTATCTAAAGAATACCATGACACTAATTCGAAAAGATACCAGCGCCCTTAGGTTCTTTGCAGCATTATTTACAGTAGCCAAGATATGGAAACAACCTAAATGTCCATTGATGGGTGAATGGATAAAAAAGATGTGGTATATAGAGAGAGTGGAATGTTACTCAGCCATAAAAAGAATAAAATCTTGCCATTTGCAACCACATGGATCATGATGAGTAAAATAAGTCAGATGTAGAAAGACAAATACTATATAATTTCATTCATATGTGGACTCTAAAAAAAAATATCAAATGAACAAACAAAACAAAAACGATCTCATAGATACAGAAAGCAGATTAGTGATCACCAAAGGGGAAGAGGGCTGGGGGGTCAAAGGGGAAGAGGTAAAGGGGGTCAACTATATGGTGATGGACGGTAACTAGACTGGTAGTGGTGATCACTTTGTAGTGAATAGAGATGTTAAATTATAAAGCTGTATACCTGAAACTTATATAATAAAAAAAAGAAGATACGGCAATAGTAAATATATAAACATGCAACATTGGAACACCTAAATATAGTAAGCAAATACTAAGAGAGTATCACTTCCACTCCATACTTCAGCAATGGAGAGATCATCCAGATGGAAAATTTACAAGAAAACAATGGTCTTGAACCGTTCATTAGACCAAATGGACCTAACAGACATTTATAAAATATTTCATCCAACAGGAGCAGAATAGACATTCTTCACAAGTGCACACAGAACGCTATCCAGGATAAACCATATGATAGGACACAAAACGCATTTTAGTGGGGCCAGCCTGATGGCACAGTGGTTAAGCTCACACATTGCACTTCAGTGGCCCAGGGTTCACTGGTTCGGATCCCGGGTGCGGACCTATGCATTGCTTGGCAAGCCACACTGTGGCAGGCATCACACATATAAAGTAGAGGAAGATGGGCACAGATGTTAACTCCAGGCTGGTCCTCCTCAGCAAAAAGAGGAGGATTGGTGGCAGATGTTAGCTCAGGGCTAAACTTCCTCAAACAAATTTTAAAAACACTTCTTAGTAAATTTCAGATGACTGAAATCATACCAAGAATCCTTTCAGACCACAATGGTAGGAAATTAGAAATAAACAACAGAAAAGCAGGAAAATCTACAAATATTTTGGAATTAAATAATGCACTACTGAACAATCTATGGGTCAAAGACGAAATCAAAAGCAAAATTAAAAAAAATGGAAACACAACATATACAAACCTATGGGAGGCTGTAAAAACAGTTTTGAAAAAGAAGCTTACAGTGATAAGTGCATGTATTAACAAAATAGAAAGATATCAAATAAACAACCTAACTTTACACCTCCAAAATCTAGAAGACAAACAGCAAACTAAGTCCAAAGTTAGCAGAAGAAAGAAAACAACAAAGATAAAAGTGGAAATAGTCCCATTTGTTCGTTTTTTCTTTTATTTCCTTTGCCCAGTCAGACATGGTACTTGAAATTATTCTGCTAAGACCAAGGTCAAAGAGCATACTGCCTAGGTTTTCTTCTAGAAGTTTCATGGTCTTACATTCAAGTATTTAATCCATTTTTAGTTGATTTTTGTGCATAGTGTAAGATAATGGTCTACTTTCATTCTTTTGCATGTGGCTGTCTAGTTTTCCCAACACCATTTATTGAAAAGACTCTCATTTCTCCATTGTACGCTCTTGCTCCCTTGTCAAATATTAGCTGTCCATAAATGTGTGGGTTTATTTCTGGGAGCTCCATTCTGTTCCATTGATCTGTGTGTCTGTTTTTGTGCCAGTGCCACGCAGTTTTGGTTACTATGGCTTTGTAGTATATTTTGCATTCAGGGAGTGTGATACCTCCAGCTTTGTTCTTTTTTCTTAGGAATCCTTTGGTTATTGGGGGTCCTGCTGGTGGGAGTGCAAACTGGTGCAGCCACTATGGAAAACAGTATGGAATATCCTCAGAAAATTAAGAATAGATTTACCATATGATCCAGCTATTCCACTGCTGGGTATTTATCTCAAGAACTTGAAAACACAAATGCATAAAGATACATGCACCCCTATGTTCATCGCAGCATTATTCACAATAGCCAAGACTTGCAAGCAACCTAAGTGCCCATAAAGGGACAAATGGATAAAGAAGATGTGATATATATACATAATGGAATACTACTCAGCCATAAGAAATTATGAAATCTGGCCATTTGTGACAGCATGGATGAACCTTGAGGGTATTATGCTAAGTTAAATAAGTCAGAGGGAGGAAATCAAATTCCACATGATCTCACTCATAAACAGAAGATAAAAATGAGAAATAAACACACAGCAACAGAGAATGGATTGGTGGTTACCATAGGGGAAGAGGGGAGGGGAGAGAGCAAAATGGGTGATTAGGCTCACAAGTATGGTGATGGACTATAGTCAATTTTTGGGTGGTGAACATGATGTAATCTACACAGAATTTGAAATATATTACGATGTACATCTGAAAGCTATATAATGTTATAATCCTATGTTACTGCAATAAAAAGTGGAAATAAATGAAATAGAACCATAAGAACAATAGAAAAAAGAAAAGACACTGAGACAATTTTTTGAAAAGATAAACAGTAAACAGACTTTGAGCAAGACTGAAAAAAAAGAGAGAAGACTCATAAATAAAGTAGGAAATGAAAGAGGAGACATTAAAACTGATACTGCAGAAATACATAGGACCAGAAGAGACGACTATGAACAATTATGCACCAACAAATTGGATAACCTAAAAGAAATGGATAAATTCCTAGAAATATATAACCTACTAGGTCTGAATCAGAAAGAAATAGAAAAACCTAATAGACCAATAACAAGTTAGCAGATTGAATCAATCAGAAATATCCCAACATAGAAAAGTCCAGGACCAGAGGGTTTCACTGATGAATTCTACCAAATATTTAAAGAAGAATTAAGGCCAATCCTTCTCAAACTCTTCCAAAAAATTGAAAATGACAGAACACTTCCAAACTCATTTTTCAGGACCAGTATTACCCTGATACCAAAGCCCAATGAGGACACTACAAGAAACAAAAACAATATATCCATAACCCTGATGAATGTAGATGCAAAACTTCTCAAGAAAATATTAGCAAACTGAACTTGAGAACACGTTAAAAGGATTATACATCATAACTGAGCGGGATCGATGCCGAGAGGATCAACATGCATACATCAGTAAGTGTAATACAGCATCTTAATAGAACGAAGATGAAAACCATATGATTATCTCAGTGGAGTCAGGAAAGCACTGGGCAAATACAACACCCCTTCATAATTAAAACCCTGAACACATTTGGTACAGAAAGAACATACCTCAACATAATAAAGGCTAATTATGCAATCCACAGGTGATATTATTTGCAATGGTGAATAACTGAAAGCATTTCCTCTATAATCAGGAACAAAACAAGGGTGCCCACTCTTGCCACTCTTACTCAACATGGTACTGCAAGTCCTAGCTAGAGAATTAGGAAAGACAAAGAAATAAAAGGAATCTGAATCAGAAAGCAAGAAGTAAAATTGTTATTTGCAGATGATATGATCTTATATATGTAAAATCCTAAAGATTCAATCAAAAAACTGTTGGAACTAATCAATGAATTCAGTAAAGTTAGAGGATATCAAATCAACATACAGAAATCAGTTGTGTTTCTGTACACTAACAAGCAAACATCTGAAAAAGAAATAAAGAAAACTATTCCATTCAAAATAGCATCAAAACCAGTAAAATACTTAGAAATAAATTTAACCAAGACAGTGAAAGATCTGTACAATGAAAACTACAAGACCTTGATGAAAGAAAGTGAAGAAGACACAAACAAATGGAATGATATCTCATGTTCATGGATCAGAAGAATTAATATTGTTAAACTGTCCGTGCTACTTAAAGCCATCTATAGATTCAATGCATCTCTATCAAAATCCCAAAGGCATTTTTCATGGATACAGAAAAAACAATCTTAACATTTGTATGGAATAAGAAAAGACCTCCTAATAGCCCAAGCAATCATAAGAAGAACAAACCTGGAGGCATCATACTTCTTGATTTCAATTTACAAATCTCTAGTGATTAAAACAGTATGGCACTGGCATAAAAATAGTCACATAGACCACAGGAACAGAATAGAGAGCTCAGAAATAAACCTCTGCATCCAGGGTCAACGAATATTTGACAGGAGACCCAGGAACACTCAATGGGGAAAGGATAGTCCCTTCAATAACGGTGTTGGGAAAACTGAATAACTACATACAAGAGAATGAAATTGGACCCTGTTTTACACTACCTACAAAAATTAACTTGAAATGGTCAAAGACTTAAAGGTAAGACTTGATACCATGAAACTCCCAGAAGGAAATACAGGGAAGAAACTCCCTGACATTGGACTGGGCAATGACTTTTTGAATATGACACCCCAAAGACAAGAGACAGAAGGAAAAATAATCAAGTGAAAAATACATCAAACTAAAACACTTCTGCACAGCAAAAGAAACAACAAAAAAAAGGAAAAGGCAATGTACAGAGTGGGAGAAAATATTAGCAAACTACTTATCAAATGAGTGAATATCAAGTTTATAAAAAATCTCATACTACTCAATAATCAAAAAAACCCAAAAGACTCCAATAAAAAAAATGGGCAGAGGAATTAAATACACATTTTTCTAAAGAAGCTATCCAAGTGGCTAACAGGTACATGAAAAGATGCTCATTACTAATCACAAGGAAAATGGAAACCCAAACCACAATGAGATATCATCTCACACCTAGAATGTGTGAGATGGCCATGTGTTAGAATGGCCATCAAGAGTATACTAGATAACAATTTGGCAAGGATATAGAGATAAGAAAACCCTTTTTCACTATGGGTGGGGGATTAGATTGGTTTAGCCACTATGAAAAACAGTATGGACGTTCCTCAAAAAATTAATAATAGAACTACTATATAATCCAACAATTCCACTTTTGGGTATATATGAAAGGAAATGAAAGTAGGAGTTTGAAGAAATTTCCGCACTCCCGTGTTTATTGCAGCATTATTCACAACAGCCAAGATATGGAAACAACCTAAGCATCTGTCAGTGGATGAATAGATGAAGAAGTCGCGGTATACATATTCAGTGAAATATTATTTGTTCACGAAAAAGAAGGAAATCCTGCCATTTGTGACACCATGGATAGACCTTCAGGGTCTTATGCTAAGTGAAATAAATCAGACAAAAAAGACAAAGACTATAATGCTACCACTTATATGCACAATCTAAAAAAGCCAAACTCATAAAAACAAGAGAGTAGAATGGTGCTTACTAGGGGCTGGGTGGTGGAGTAACTGGGAATGTTGTTTAAGGGTCAAAACTTGGAACTGGTTGATAGAATTAAGTCGTGGAGAGCTAATGCCCAGTGTAATGATTATTGTCTACAATGCTGCATTATAAACTTCAATACTGCTAAGAGACTAGATCTTAATTGTTCCTAGCATAAAAAAGAAATGAGAATTATGTGATGTGATAGAGATGTTAGCTAAAGCTTTGGTGGTAATCATATTGCAGTATGTAAATGTATCAAATCAACGCTTTGTACACCTTAAACTTACACAGTGTTGTATGCCAATTATATTTCAGTAAAAAATAAATAATAAAATGAGGCATCTCTGCATAAGGGGAGGAGAAGGCATAAGATTATTTCATTTTAGTCAAATTTTTGCATTTTTTTGACGTGGCAATTTATGGTATATACAAAATTAATCAACACTTATTTCCTAATTAAATACATGCTTACTGTGGAAAATTGAAAAAAAATGCAGACATAAAAAGGAGAAAACAAAATCCACCCAAAGATCTGTCTCCAAAAGCTTATATTGTTAAAAATAAAATAAAGAAAATATTTGGACAAGCTCTATAGAGGAATCTTGAGACTTGAAGCTGGGTCTTCTTGGCCTCTTTGTGAGGACGAGACTGGACTCTGTAAGTGACGCAATTGTGGTTTTATGCTCCCTCTTCTGCCATGTAACCACCCACTTCCCACAAAGGATTATCAATGTTCCTCGCCCTACAGCAGCTGGTGAGTCAATAAAATCAAAACACATTTTAGTTGGAGATAAATTCTGTCCCAGGGTTTTCGCAGGAATAGCTGTAATGTCGAGCTGAGTGGTAATTTGAAAAGTCCACGTGTCTCTTTAAAATAAAACAGTATTGCAGAAAATAACATTATCTTCAGCAGTTTTGCTGTGTGGCATAGGGTGACTATTGATTTGCCATTTTACGAGTTTGATAAGGATTGTGAAATGTTTTAGTTGTTCATTTCCAATATTTATTCAAAAATGTCCTAATGTTGCTGTGAGTGAGGACAGATTAATTTCATTGTTACTTGCTAGGTTTTATGACGAGACGGGTGGGATTTTTAATTTAAGCATTCCCCCACCCCTGCCACCATTACATAAACACCAAGCGTTGGAACTGCCAGTTACCTACCTCAGCAGCATCTCAGAACAGTCACGTTGGGGGAATGTTTAATTAATTTTAACATGTAATATAAAGGGAATTACAGACATTCTTATGATGGATTTGCAAGTTAAGCCTAGAGTCTTTTAAGTTTCTAGTGAATTCTATATTTCTGGCTGTGCCACCACAAAGTTGTAGAAAACACATGGCATTTTAAAGCTTTCCATTGTCTCCTGCTCTCAGCCCTGCTCAAGCCCCAGAATCTGGTTTAGTATTACATTTCTTCTTTGGTGCTTAGGCTCACAGAAGTTCATGGTACCCACTCTGATGATTTGCAGTGACCTGTGGATTGGTGTGAAATTGGTTTTGGCTTGTTACGAGAAGTCTATTGTCTTGGCCAGGTGTCTGCATACTGGCTACATGATCACAGGCAATAAATGACTTTATTTGGCTAGTACCCAGACAGTCAAAATACACAGGTTGTCAGATCAAATGTTCTGAGGAAGAAGGCAGTGAAATAGTGTAAACTGAGTAAAATATTGCCTTTCACTTGGGTTTTTAATCAAGCATATGGCTCCTTTTCAGTGCTTTGCATATTTTACACTTGCATGCTTTTTATCCTTGGAAGCACGTTTTCATTTTACTATATATGAAGATGCTTTTTCAGGCTTAAATAAATGTTCCTTATTCTGTCTTTAATTATCAATAGTCCCATCTGTAAACATCCATCTAGTTTTCAGAGACTCTTACGGGAACGTGTCTGTTGCATCACTGGGTGTGCTGTTTGAATGGTCTGCTTTCCTCTAATCTGCTGTTGGCCTAAAAGGCCTGAGTATAAACATTTCCCCTTATATTACGATTTTCTTACCAACTCTCATTTTCAAAATCTTTGATCAAGTTGCCAATTAGTTTTTTCATATGTACTTGGAAAAGCAAGATTTATCATTTTGTGGCTTGTTAGTCTACTGATAATTTGGAGACAATAATTTTAGTAATAATTTGTGAAAGGGAAATATATTTTCCAAAAAATGGACCTTGACTTTTAAAAAGTTATCAATCCAGTTGATAGGTTGGCTACTTCTCCAGCCCTCTGTAGAGGCAAGGCTGGAGACGCATGCAACATGAAACACTGCTAAGGAAGCACAGCTCTGTAGCATTGTTACTGAGCCCTTGGTTACAGCCACATCCTACTTCAAGTGCTTTTCTAATGCCACTCCTAACCAAGTGATCACTGGGGTATCGACATTCCTGCTAACTTGAGAGAGCTGTGGTGGCAACTGGCTTGATACTTACACCCCACCATGACCACAGCACTAGGAGCTATGACACCATTTCTGGTTTTCTACTTGGCAGTTTGCACCCCGTGATGGCACAGGCAAAGTGGCTTCTGACTGTGGTGCTCCAGAAGCTGCTGTACACCTTCCATCCATTTATCTCAAACTCGAGGAGAATGTTTAATCTCGCTGCCCTGATTCAGGTTGCTCTCTGGAGATGCGGGCCATCATATAAAGCTCGACTTCTCTTTGGTTCAAGTGTGAGCAGTAGTGTGCTCTTTTCTGGCCATCATCTCTCCTCTGGGAATACAGGTGCCCATCGAACCATTCTGGGGGGATTAAAGTATCCTGAACTTTTGCCAGACAGTTGTTCTACGAGCTGTATAAGAGTTGGCTGACAACAGATGAGCATCTCTCAGGTTGGGTGATTGATGTATGACATACCAACTGCTGTTGCTCATCAGATGGTAATAAACAGAACAAGTGATCTGATTTTAAAGGATGGACTGGTGAGGAGGCAGATGTTACCTGTTCAAACAGAGGCTCTTGATTTTTCTTTTCTGTTATTCTCCTCTTCATAGAATTTTTATTTTTCCTTCTCTTCCCCAGTCAGAGATATCCTGTCTGGACTCTGAGAGAGAAATTCTTGCTCTGTTATATTTATATGAACTCTTTTCTTCTGCATATACCAGTGATTTTTGTAGCCTCGCGGTTTCAGTTCTCAGTATGTAATTTTGGTCTACACAGCAAGGAGGCATTGGTGTGTGACAGAACGAATTTGATGAGCACAGAAGAGAGGTAGAATCAAATCCACTAATACTACAACCAAAATTTTATATCACCATATTCGCATAACCATCACTCTTCATTCAGGCATCAATTCTTCACAAAATTACCAGCTTAAGCTCTACCTTCATGTTACCCTATCTTCACACCACCTTCCCCAATGATGCATCTTGTTCCGCACGTTCCCACTCTGTCATCTAAGCCCTGTGGTATGACCTGTCATTCACCTACAGTTAGCACCAATAGTCCTTTTTGAATCATGCCAAAATCTGTGGGATACAGCAAAAGTGGTTCTAAGAGGGAAGTTTGTAGCAATTTACGCCTACCTCATCAAACAAGAAAAATCCCAAATAAACAATCTAAGAGCGCACCTACAAGAACTGGAAAGAGAAGAACAAACAAAGCCCAAAATCAGCAGAAGGAAGAAAGTAATAAAAATGAGAGCAGAAATAAATGAAATAGAGACAGAAAATAGAAAAAAATCAGTGAAACCAAGAACTGGTTCTTTGAAAGGATAAAATTGACAAACCTTTAGCCAGACTCACCAAGAAAAAAACAGAGAAAGCTCAAATAAATAAAATCAGAAATGAAAGAGGATAAATTACAATGAACACCTCAGAAATACAAAAGATTATAAGGGAATACTATGAAAAGCTATATGCCAACAAATTGGGTAATCTAGAAGAAATGGATAAGCTATTGGAATCATGCAACCTTCCAAAACTAGATCAAGAAGAAATAAAGAATTTGAATAGACCAATCACCAGTAAGGAGATCAAAACAGTAATGAAAAACCTCCCAAAAAATAAAAGTCCAGGACCAGATGGCTCCCCAGTGAATTCTACCAAACATTCAAAGAAGAGAATACCTATCCTTCTCAAACTCTTTCAAAAAATTGAAGAGGAGGGGAGGCTTCCTAACTCATTCTATGAAGGCAACATTATCCTGATACTAAAACCAGACCAGGACAACACAAAAAAAGAAAATTACAGGCCAATATCACTGATGAACATCGATGCAAAAATCCTCAACAACATAGTAAAAAATCAAATACAGCAATACATTAAAAACATCATACACCATGATCAAGTGGGATTTATTCCAGGGATGCAGGCATGGTTCAACATCCACAAATCAGTCAATGTAACACACCACATTAAGAAAATGAAGAATAAAGTCACACGATCATCTGAATAGATGCAGAGAAAGCATTTGACAAGATACAGCATCCACATATGACAAAAATTCTGAGTAAAATGTGTATAGAAGGAAAATACCTCAACATAATAAAAGCCATATATGATAAACCCACAGCCAATATCATTCTCAATGGAGAAAAACTGAAAGCTATCCCTCTAAGAACAGGAACCAGAGAAGGATGCCCACTTTCACCACTCTTATTTAACATAGTATTGGAAGTCATATCCAGAGCAATTAGGCAAGATAAAGAAATGAAATGGATCCAAACTGGAAAGGAAGAAGTGAAACTGTCACTATTTGCAGACAACATGTTTTTATAAACATAAAATCCTAAAGACTCCATAAAAAATTTCAGAATTATTAAATGAATATGGTAAAGGTGCAGGATACAAAATCAACATACAAAAATCAGTTCATTTCTGTACACTAACAAGGAAGTAGCAGAAAGAGAAATTAAGAAAATAATCCCATTTATAGTTGCAAAAAATAGAATAAAATATCTAGGAATACACTGAACCAAAGAGGTGAGAGACTTGCACACTGAAAACTATAAAACATTGATGAAAGAAGTTAAGGAAGATACAAAGAAATGGAAAGATACTCCATGCTCTTGGATTGGAAGAATTAACATAGTTAAAATGTCCATACTTCCTAATGCAATCTATAGACAGAAACCATCAGCCCTGACCTCAGTGATTGAGTAGTGGCCTCACCCAAATATAGGCCCTGCTAACAAGCCCTACCTTCCCAAAGACATTACCAGCGGGCACATCCAGAAACGCAAATTAAGTTGACTGGTGAATAACTGTCTTTCCAAAGCAAACCTGCAAAGTGTGGAAGATGATACCATTTATCAAATGCAGCTATCAAAGTAAGGAATTAAGGATCACAAAAAATCAAGTAAACATGACACAATTAAAGGAAAATAATAAAGCTGACACTAAAGAAATGAAGATATATAAACTGTCAGACAAGGAATTAAAATAATTTTATTCAAGAAGTTTAGTAAACAGGACTGGCCCAGTGGCGCAGTGGTTAAGCTTGCACATTCCACTTCTCAGCAGCCCAGGGTTCACTGGTTCGGATCCTGGGTGTGGACGTGGCACCGCTTGTCAAGCCATGCTGTGGTAGGCGTCCCACAAATAAAGTAGAGGAAGATGGGCATGGATGTTAGCTCAGGGCCAGTCTTCCTCAACAAAAAGAGGAGGATTGGCAATAGTTAGCTCAGGGCTAGTCTTCTTAAAAAATAATAATAAATAAATAAATAAATAAATAAATAAGAAGTTTAGTGAACTTCAGGAACACACAAACAGACAACTAAGTGAAATTAAGAAAAGAATACATGAAAAAAATGAGATGTTCAATAAGAAAAATCACAAAACAATAAACACAAATTCTAGAGCTGAAAAATGTAATGACTGAACTGAGGAATTTATAGAGTTTAAAAAGCAGACTTGCCCATACAGAAGAAAGAATTAGTAACCAAGAAGACAGGACATTTGAAATTATTCAGTAGAAGGAGAAAAAAGGAAAAAAGGAAAAAAGGAGTGAAGAAAGCCTATGGGACTTATAGGACACAATCTAAGAAAATGATATCTACATTATGGGAATTCCAGAAGGAAAAATAAAAAGAAAGGGACAGAAAGTATATTTAAAGCAGTAATGGCTGAAAACTTCCCAAACGTGGGGAGAGAAATGGACATCCAATTCAATGAGGCCCAAAGGACCTCAAATAAATTAAACCCAAATAGGGCTACACCTAGACAAATTATAATTAAATTATCAAAAGTGAAAGACAAAGGAAGTCTTGAAAACAGCAAGAGGAAAAAGAAACTACATCAAGGAACCCTCATAAGACCACAGGTGGGTTTCTCAACAGAAACTATTCAGGCCATGAGAGAAAAGGATAATATATTCAAAATATTGAAAGAAAAAACCATATCAATCAACCAAGAATTCTAAAAGCTGTACTTCAGAAATGAAGGCAACATAAAGACTTTCCCAAACAAAGAAAAGCTGAGGGAGTTTATCACCACTAGACCTGCCTTACAAGAAATACTAAAGGGAGTTCCTTTGTGGAAATAAAAGAATGCTAATTAACAGCATAAAATCATAAGAAGGTAGCATAAAACTTGTTGGTAATGGTAAATATAAAATCTAAGTTAGATTCTGGAATATGGTAATGTTGGTGTGTAATTCACTTACAACTCTACTTTAAAAGTAAAAAATAATGTAGTAAAAATAACCAAACTACAATAATCAGTTATCAGTTACACGATATAAAATATATGTAAACTATAACATCAATAACCTAAAATATGAGGGGAAGGAGAAGTAAAAGTGTAAAAGTTAGGACAGCTAAACTTTGAAGTTAAGTTGTTGCCAGTTTAAAATAGGGTGTTATAATTTTAAGATATTTTATGTAGGCTTCATAGTAACTACAAAAGAAAAACTTATAGTATTTATATAAAAGACATGATAAAGAAGTAAAAGCATACTGATATCAAAAGAAATCAAAATGTACACACACAAAACAGCAGTATAAGAAACGAGAAACAAAAGATCTACAAAATACCTAGAAAACTATTAACAAAATTGCAGTGGTAAGTCCTTATCTGTCAATAATTACTTTAAATGTAAATGGATTAAATTCTCCAGTCAAAAGACATAGAATGGCTGAATGGATTTAAAAAACAAACAAGATCCAGTGATATGCTGCCTACAAGAGACTCACTTTAGTCTTAAAGATACACATCAATTGAGAGAGAAGGTATGGAAAAAGATATTTCAAGCAAATGGTAACCATGGTAACTATACTTATATAAGGCAAAATAGACTTTAAAAATCGTAAAAAGAAACAAAGAAGGCTATTATATAATAACAAAGCACACAATCCATCAAGAAGATATAACAATTGTAAATATTTATGTACCCAACAAAAGAACACATAAATATATAAAGCAAAAACTCACAGAGCTAAAAGGAGAGGTAAATAGCAATATAAAATAGTTGGAGACTTTTATATCCCACTCCCATCTAGACAGAAAATCAATGAGGAAACATCCAACTTGAACAATGCTGTAGATCAGGAGTTCCTAAGAGACATGTACAGAACGTTTTATCTGACAACAGCAGAAGACAAATTCCTCTCAAGTGCACATGGAACATTTTCTAGGCTAGACCATATGCCAGGCCGCTAAACAAGTCTTCGCAAATTCACGGTTTAAATCATACCAAGTATCTTCTCTGACCACAATGATATATGATAGAAATTAGTAACAGGAGAAAAACTGAAAAATTAACAAATACGTGGAAATTAAACAACATTCTTCTTAACAATGGATCAAAGAAGAAATTCAAGGGGGATAAAAAAGTATTCTGAGACAAGCAAAAGTGGAAACACATCATAGCAAAGCTTATGTGACGCAGCAAAGGAGTTCCAAGAGGGAATTCATGGGAATAAATGCCTACATTCACAAAAACGTTCCAAAATGAAAAGCTCAACCCTATCTCTTAAGGAACTAGAAAAAGTAGAATAATCTGAGCCCAAAGTTAGCAGAAAGAAGGAAATAATAAAGATTAGAGCAGAAATAAATAAAATAGAGAAGAGGAATATAATACAAACGATTAACAAGGGTTGGATCCTTGGAAACATAAGCAAAATTGATAAACTTTTAGCTAGACTAACCCAAGAAAAAAAGAGAGAGGATTCAAATCAACAAAATTATGTCAAAACGGAGACATTACAACAAATGCCACAGAAATACAAAAGATCATAAGAGTCTACCATGAGCAGTCATATGCCAACAAACTGGACAACACAGAAGAAATGGAAAAAAAATTGAAACATACAAACTACCAAGACTGAATCATGAAGAAATAGGAAAGTTGAACAGATTAATTACTAGTGAGGGTATTAAACCAGTAATCAAAAATCACCCAATGAAGGAAACTCAGGACTGGATGGCTTCACTGGTGAATTTTGCCACCTGTTTAAAGAAGAATTTGTGCCAGTCCTTCTCATGCTATTCCAAAAAACTGAAGAGGAGGGTAGCTTCCAAACTTATTTTTCAAGGCCAGCATTACTCTGGTACCAAAGCCAGTAATGGACACTACAAGAAAAGAAAACTATGGGCCAACATCCCTGATGAATATAGATGCAAAAATTCTCAAGAAGATACTAGCAAACCTAATTCAGCTGCACATTAAGAGGATCATTCATTGTGATCAGTTGGGATTTATGCCTGGGATGCAAGAATATTTCAACATACACAAATTAATTAATTACATTAATAAAATGAAAGCAAAAATGCAGTCATCTCAATATATGCAGAAAAAGTGTTTGACAAAATTCATTTGTTCATGATAAAAACTCTCAACAAGTTAGGAATAGAAGAAATGCATCTCAGCATAACAAAAGCCATACACAAAAAGCTCACATAATAGCATCACAATCATAACACAGCATCATAATCAATGATTAAAGGTTGAAGCCTTTTCCTCTAAGACCAGGAACAAGACAAGAGTGCCCACTCTCACTACTCCTTTTCAATTTAGTAATGGAAGTCCCACCATAGCAATCAGGCAAGAAAATGAAATAACTGGCATCAGAACTGGAAAGAAAAGTGAAATTGTCTCTATTTGTAGATGACATGATTTTGTATATAGGAAAAGCTAAATACTCCATCAAAAAACTGTTAGATAAGTCAATGAATTCAGTAAAGTTGCAGGATACAAAATTCACATGCAAAAATCAGCAGCATTTCTATACACTAACAATGAATTATCTGAAAAATAAATAAAGAAAATGGTCCCATTAACAATAGCATCAAAATAATAAAATACTTAGGAATAAATTTTAATGAGGCAAAAAATATATGAAAATCTTTAAAGCATTGATGAAAGAAATTGAAGAACACACACAAAAAATGGAAAGGTACCCTATGCTCACGGATTGGAAGAATTGATATTGTTAAAATGTCCATATTACACAAGACAGTCTATAGATTCAATGCAATCCCTATCAAGAATCCAATGGCATTTTTTACAGAAGTAGAATAAAAAATCCTGAAATTTATATGGAACCACAAGAGACCTCAAATAGTCAAAACAATTGTGAGAAAAAACAAAGTGGAAGGCATCACACTTCCTGATTTCAAGTTATACTATAATCCTATAGTAATCAAAACAGTATGGTATTTGCATAAATACAGATACATAGACCAATGGGACAGAATCAAGAGCCCAGAAATAAACCCATGCGTATATGGTCAACTAATATTTGACAAGAGAGCCAATATTACTCAATAGATCAAAGACAGTCTCTTAATAAACGATGCTGGGAGAATTGTGTATTCTCATATAAAAGAATAAAACCAGATGCCTATCTTATATCACTCACAAAAATTAACTCTAAATGGATTAACGACATAAACATAAGACCTGAAACCATGAAATTCTTGAATGAAAGTATAGAAAAATATCTCCTGGATGTGAGTCTTGACATGAGTTTTTGGATATGGCCCCTAAAGCACAAGCAACAAAATCAAAAAAAAGCATGTCAGACTACATCAAACTAGAAAGCTTCGGCACAGCAAAGGAAACCATCAACAAAACGAAAAGACAACCTAACAATTGGGAGAAGATATTTGCAAACCATATATCAGATAAAGGGTTAATATCCAAAATATGCAGAGAATTCATACAACAAAAATCCCAACAACCCAATTAAAAAATGGGCAAAAGATCTGAACAGAGATTTCTACAAAGAAGATATACAGATGGCCAACAGGCATATGAAAAGATGCTCAACATCATTAGCTATCAGAGAAATGCAAATCAAAACCACAATGAGATATCACCTCACTCTGGTCAGAATGGCTATAATTAACAAGACAGGAAACAACAAGTGTTGGAGAGCATGTGGAGAGATGGGAATACTTGTTCACTGCTGGTGGGAGTGCAAGCTGGTGCAACCGCTATGGAAAGCAGTATGGAGTATCCTCAGAAAATTAAGAATAGATCTACCATATGATCCAGCTATCCCACTGCTGGGTATTTATTCAAAGAACTTGAAAACACAAAGGCATAAAGATACACACACCCTATGTTCATCGCAGCATTATACACAATAGCCAAGACTTGAAAGCAACCCAGGTGCCCATCAAGGGATGAATGGATAAAGAAGATGTGGTATGTATACACAATGGAATACTACTCAGCCATAAGAAATGATGAAATCCAACCATTTGTGACAACATGGATGGACCTTGAGGGTATTATGCTGAGTGAAATAAGTCAGAGGGAGAAAGTCAAATACCATATGATCTCACTCATAAGTAGAAGATAAAAACAACAACAAACAAACATGTAGCAATGGAGATTGGATTGGTGGTTACCATAAGGGAAGGGGGGAGGGGGAGGGCAAAAGGGGTGATTAGGCTCACATGTGAGGGCATGGACTATAGTTAGTTTTTGGCTGGTGACCATGATGTAATCTGCACAGTATTCGAAATATATTACATTGTACATACAAAAGCTATGTAATGTTATAATCCAATATTACTGCAGTTAAATAAATAATAAATAAATAAAATTTTAAAAAATATTCAATATTGCATGTCACTAAAATAACACTGTTCTAATTTGTACAAGCAAGTGCATTCTTAAGAACATTTTACATATGCGGCCTTACTGACTGCATGACACGCACTACACAGTGGCGCACAGAATATTTCACCATAATAACACTGTTATTATTTACGCAGTCAACTAGCACTCTTAAAAAACATCTTTACTTAATGTGTACTAACAGTTACAGAGTGTATTACATGCAGCACAGAGAGGTGAACACATTGTTCACACTCTTCTGATTCACATCTCAATCTAGCACTCTTAAATATATCTTTTATACATTTTTTTGCAGAGTTTATAACATGCAGCTTAGAGTTTTGAATAGAGTGTATGAGTGAATTAATTCTGTACTTATTCAAAAACACAGCTCGCACTAGCAGGTGTACCTTTTACACCTGTGTTTTTACAGTGTGTATACTATGCTTGCCAAAATGATGAACGTGCTGTTTCCCTGGAAAAAGACTTAACCTGGGACACACGCAACTAGTGCTTTTAGAAACATCCTGAATATATGGACCTCTACAGAGTTTCCAACACACAACGAACAGTCAATAACACAGATTTTTCACAAAGGGTTACAGTGCTGACTCACAAGTGCATCTGGGTCTCTTAGAAATTTCTTTCATACGTTTGTCTCACAGAGCATCTAAGCATGCGGTGCAGAGTGGAGAACAGAGCTTTGCACTGAAACTACACTCTCCTGATTCGCATGCACAATAAAATCTACTTTTGTATATGTGCCTTTTGGAGTGTAAAGCTTGCAGTACAGAGTGGTGAAAGAGAATAAAACAAAAATAACACTGTCTTGATTCACTAGCACAACTGACACTCCTAGACACGACATGTATACACGTGAATTTAGAGAGTATGTAATGTGCAGCACAGAACATTGAACACAGTTTCACTGAAATGACACTGTCCTGATTCAAATGCACAATTAGCATTCTAAAAAACATCTTTTTTATATGTGTGTGTTGGGAGCTGGCCTGGTGGCATAGTGGTTAAGTCTGCATGCTTGGTTTTGGCGGCCCAGGGTTCACAAGTTTGGGTCCTGGGCACGGACCTAGTACCACTCATCAAGCCACACTGTGGCTGCGTCCCACATGAAGTAGAGGAAGATTGGCACAAATGTTAACTCAAGGCCAGTCTTCCCTATATATATATACAAAAAATATATATGCGTGTGTACTAGTTATTTCCAGGGAAGCAGAACGAATAGGAGATCTATCTATCTATCTACCTTTCCATTTATCTATCGTTTATTTACCTATCTATCATCTATCTATAGATAAATTGATATGAGGTTATATATATATATGTGTGTGATTTATTATAAGGAATCGGCTCGCACCAGTCTGGAGGCTAGGGTGGGTTCTACAGGGTATAGTTCCAGCCTGAAGGCCAGCAGGCTTAAGACTCAGGACGAGTGATGTTTCGGCTTGAGTCTGAAGGCAGGGAAGAGTTGATGTCCCATTGAAGGCAGCCAAGCAGGAAGAATTCTTTACTCAAGAGAGGGTCAGACTTTCTATTCTCATCAGGCATTCAACAGATTGGACAATGCCCACTGATATTGGGAAGAGCAATCTGCTTTGCTCAGTCTACTGATTTAAATGTTAACCTCCTACAAATACAACCTCACAGAAACACCCAGAATAATGTTTGACCAAATATCTGAGCACCTTCTAATCCAGTCAAGTTGACACATAAAATTAACCATCATAATTCCACCTCTCTTTTGGCACCTATATGCATCTCCTTAACCCATACCTAATCTCCATTACTAACTACCTCCTACTACCCATTCAGTATTCACTTCGTCTTCAGCAAGCACCTCAGCTGATTGTGGTTATTTACCTGGTGGGGTGACCCAAACCTTCGTTCCTGAAGGATCTGGGATGTGAGTAATCTTATCTTGTTCAGGTAGCTGTAGTTTCCATTGATCTTAATCACAGGTCACGGTAAGAATGAGACACCCAAAGGGATCGCCTGTATTCCAGACATACTCTTCATTACCTTCATTGTGGTGTAGTAGTCCAATGTTCCCTTGATAGTAAGAATCAATCCCCTCAGGCAACAACACACTTTCTTGCCTGTTCATTCAGAGGCATAAGTAGTTCAAAGTGGCTGGACGGCAGTCTTAACTTTTAGTTCAATGGAATCTTTGTTGCGTCTCCTGGTGGAAGCATTCTGCCTTCTGAAACTAAGACCTCTATGCCAGCAGAGGATAATGTTGTGAGAATAGGAAACAAATACTTACCTATAGCATCACTTGGCAAAACAGTGAGTGTTGCCACTCTCATTTCTACCCTTTAATTCCTGGGTCCTTGAATTCTGGCCACAGGAGAAATAATACCATCTCTTACACATTAATTCAGAGCATATACAGGCTTCTGAAGAACCTTGCCCCATCCCTGCAAAGCGTTCCCGCCTAGTTAGGGCAGCAGCTGAATCTTTAAAAGGCATTCCACTGCTCTACAACTCAGCTGCTTCAGAATGGTGGGAAACATGCTGAGACCAATAATTTCATGGGCATGGGCTCGTTATTGCACTTTATTTGGTGTGGAGTGAATTAGAAGCAATGCTATGTGTATGTGGAACACCATGGTGACAGATAAAGCATTGTGTAAGTCCATGCACGATAGTTTTGGCAGGAGCATTGTGTACAGGAAGGCAAATCCATATCCAGAATAAGTGTCTATTCTAGTAAGAATAAAAAGCTTTCCCTTGCATGATTTAAGCAGTCTAATATAATCAGCCAGGTAGCTGACTGACACTGAAGGAAATGGTACCGTTCTGGACTCAGTTTTGGTCTCTCCTGGTGACACATTGGTTCTCAGCAGTGGCTGTAGCTAGATCAGCCTTGGGGAGTGAAAGTCCATGTTGTGGAGCACATAGATAACCTCTGTCCCTGCTATAATGGACACTTTGTTCACGAGCCATTGGGAAATGACAAGGTTAGCTGGGAAGTGATGCTGACTAGTAACCACAGAACAGATCATCCTATTCACTTGATTAAAATCTTTCTATGTGGAGGTCATCTTTTTGTGAGTATTGACATGGGACACAAATATCTTTATTTTCTGCTCATCCAGAGAGGTCTATCCACAATTGGTCTCTTCTCCAATTTATTTATCACCAATTGTCCAATTATGTTCCATTGGCCACAGCCCATGAATCAGTATGTAATCGCATGTCTGACCATTTCTCTTTCCAAACGAAGTGGATAACCGAGTGCACTGCTAGAAGTTCTGCCCACGGGGAAGATTTTCCTTCCCCATTGTCTTCATGGATGTCCCAGAAAGGGACTGCAGTTCAGCAGCTGTCCACTTTAAGGTAATGTCTATGTGTTGTGCAGAATTATCTGAAAACCAGGCCCCACTGTTCTCTTTTTGTCAACTAATAATAGGAAACACATGAGACCAGAGTGCGGGCTGAGTGAGAGAAAGCAGTATAGCAGGAGTGGGGACCATGAGCATTTGGGCCACTTCTTCATGTAACTTACTTGTGCCTTCAGTGCCTGCCCAGGCCTGATCTTATATATACCACTCTCCTTTGATGACGGACTGCTACTGTGCCTGCCCAGCTTTATAGCTTGGTGAGTCAGATGCAACCCAGTGCAAGATGGACAGCTTGCATCACATGGTAATTTTGTGACCCATGGTTAAGCTTTCAGTCACTATTAGGGCCCAGTAACAGGCCAATAACTGTTTTGCAACAGAAGAGCAGTCATTTTTAGAGGATAGAAGTGTTCTGCTCCAAAATCCTAAGGGCTTGCACTATTATTCAGCTTTAGGGACCTTCCAAAGTCTCCAGACAGCATCCCTATCTGCCATCGACATTTCAAACACCATTAGTTCTCTGAGTCATATGGCCTAAGTGGCAGAGCAGCCTGTGTGGAAACCCATCCCTGTTGCAGATCCTTCTCTTACTCTGGGCTCCACTCAAAACTACCATATTTCCAGATAACTTGGTAAATAGGCTGAATTAACACACTTAAATGACGAGAAGGTTGCCTCCAAAACCCAAAGAGGCCCAAAGCCATGGTATCTTTTTTCTGATTGTGGGAGGAGCCAGATGGAACACCTTATCCTTAACCTTAGAAGTAATATCATGGCATGCCCCACACCATTGGACTCCCAGAAATTTCACTGATGTAGAAATCCCCCTGAATTTTTGCCAAATTTATGTCTCACCTTCTGACATGCAAATGTCTTACTAAGAAGTCTAGAGTAGTCGCTACTTCCTGCTCACTAAGTTCAGTCAGCATAATGTCATCAGTGTAATGGGCCAGTGTGATATCTTGTAAAAGGGAGAAAAAAATCCAGATCCCTGTGAACTAAATTATGGTGTAGGGCTGAAGAGCCGATATACCTCTGAGACATAACAGGGAAGGTGTATTGCCGGCCTCACCAGCTGGAAGTGAACAGCTTTTGGTGGTCTTTCTGATCACTTTTGATCATCTGGCCTTTGCCAGATCAATAGCTCCATGTTAGGGACTAGGGAGTATGTTAATTTGTTCAAGCAATGAATCCATATCTGGCACAGCAGCTGCAATGGGAGTCACCACCTGGTTAAGCTCATCATAATCCACTGGCAGTCTCCAAGATCCAGCTGTTTCCTGCACAGGCCAGATAGGCGAGTTGATCTGGGACATGGTGGGAGTCACCTCCTCTGCATCTTTCAAGTCATTGTTGGTGGCACTAATCTCGGCAACCCCTCTAGGATGGTGACATGACTTTCCTTTTACTGTTTTCCTAGGTAAAAGCAGTTCTAGCAGATTCCACTGAGCTTTTCTCATTACGAAAGCCCTCAATCCATAGGTCAGGGAATCAATATTGGGATTCTGTGAGCTCCTGAGTATATATATATATTCAGTTATGCGTCCTATGGAACTGTGGATGTGTTCAGGGCCCCACTAGCCCCACTGTGAGATGGACCTAAAACTTCATAGACCACCTGACCCTCATAAGATCTAACTGCCTGGCGGACCATGGTGACCATTCAGGGCTACTGGAATTAGTGTCAGTTCAGAGTCGTGCCCCTGGTCCCCCACAGGTCAGGTTGTTTCCTACTCTCCAACACACCTTACTTTGGTTAAAGGCTGTAGTCCCTTTCGGGAAGGCTGAGGGAAATATGAACAGCATGTATCTTTTCAGTGCACAGGGTTCAAGCCTCCCTTTCATTCAACGAGCTCTGAGTCTGTAAACTGGCTCAAGTCTAGCAATTTGATCGAGGGGCCATGACTTCCTGTTTTATGCCTCAAGCTAGTTTTTTGTTCACTTAACCTAGAACTTTTAGGCTCATACAGATCAGGTAAGAATTCAGCAGACTTCCCATCTATTTCACTTCTGGGACGACCATAATTAACTAGAAAGTGCCATGCCCCTGCCTGAGTCCGACTATCCCTATTGCTGTCCACTACAGTGACATGCCCATCTCGCCGTTGACAGATGGCCTCGGCCATCCTGGGACCCAATTAATTCCATTGCAATCATTTTTCCCAATTCAGTTCCCACTGTAAGGTCTGGCCTACATAGGCGAGCACTCACAGACCTCTTTAAGTATGCTGGGGCTCCTCTCACATATTTATTCCTTACAGTCATGATAAAAGTTTGAATTCTAAGCCCTCTGGGGGTGGTTGGATATGTCTTAAATGACAGATCCACTCGAATCTTCTAATCTCCCTGTCCTTGAATCTCTTCATCTACATTAAATCAAGGAGGCCTGGCATTTCTAACTCACTCATCCTGGAAAACCTTTTCATCTATATTTTAGGCAAGAACTCAAATAAACTGTTAGAGCTCTTTACAAACCCCTGCGTGGCAACATTAATTCAGACTCTCTGCTCAGCGAGCCCACATCAATAAATTTGGCCTAGTCCAACTTTATGTTCCTTCCACCATTACCCCTCAATATCCATTTCCACACATGTTTACTGGATTTTTGTCTGTATAAAGTAGAAAACACAAGCAATTCTTTGGGAGTCCAGTGCACCTCCTCAAAGTGCACACGTTGTGCCACACCTTTAGAGGCCCGCCAGGATTGGAGTCTAGTTATAGATATGGAAGCAAAGAGGGGTGATGGCGGTGGGTCCTGGGAGAATCAGCGCTGTCTTACATGGCAACCGTCTTAGAATACAACATTACAGTTTCCTCAGGCAATGCCGAGTTAAAGTCCCCAGATAGAGATGGAGAGGCCACTTCCATTGGAGTTTGTCAGGCTGCTTCCCCTGAGGGGTAGAGAGAGTCTTTCCAGGGGCAAAAAAGAAAGCCATCAGAATTTAGGGGTTTAATGTCTCCAGCTTTATCAAGATATTTCCCCACACACCCATTTTAACCTTCAGGATATCATTCATTCTAAATCAATCTCTCAATTTAAAGGTGGACACCCTGCAATGCTGGGAGTTCCACTGCTCTGTAATTCACCCAGTCTCTGGATGTGGTTCTGCATTTCATTTTCACAATTTCAGCCCTGTGGCCACAAGAGAGAAGGGTCTCCTTCAGGGCACACATAGAAGCTTTCTGGTTGCTTATGCAGTGCTTGAGCTGGGAATTCAAATCCTTGAACTCATCACTTTCTTTCCCTATTTTGTCCAGTACAACAGGAGCTACTAGTCAATCTCAGTATATCTGTTAGTTTTCAAAAAATGCAGATTCTTGCTCTTTTTCATGAGTAATTAGGAGTATGACAAATAGAAATGATGAGCAATAGGGTATGCTGGAGTCTATGAGGAAGCCATTTGGTGTAAACCTAATCCAGCCTGACTTTGTTTTTTCCAAAAGGACCTGACTGTGGCTGTTGAGCACGCATTGTATATCTGCTTTAAAACATTTCCTATAGCGAGAATAAATGGCCTTAAGATAAAGGTGCAACTTCCCCCCACATTGGTATTTCCTTAAGGATAAGAATCTTTCCTTAGGCTAGGAACTGATTGCTATGCTCACCTTTGACCACTCAGCTCACCTGTGACCACCCAGCTCGAGACAACAGACCTGCCACCCTGCTGTGTCCACCAAGACAGCAGACCTACCTGCTGTTTCCGTCAATTGCTGTGTTGACAGAGCAGTCTCTCGACTATTGTAAAAGGGACATTTCAATCATATGTGAAACACCCTCTTTGAGGGTATATAACCACTCTGTACACCCCACTTCTTTGGTGCCCTTTCTTCCTTAGGGAAGAAACGCCCCGGGCCATGGTCCTCACATTTTAGCTCAGAATAAACTCACCCAAATTTTCATTTGTAGATTGGTTATGGACTATTTTTGTTGACAAGTATAATGGTGATATTTTTCATATCCCTATTGCCAGATCAGGCCGTAATTTTATCCTTAAAATTCTGTTCCACTAAAACTGACTTTTGGTACTATAGTGGACTGGAATTGGCCACCCCAAGATATGTCTCTTTGGCATAAGGATTATTTTGGGCTGGTTGCTTTTAGAAAAACTGCAGACAGGAAATAAACTCTGAAAAGTAGATTTTACTTATGCTTTGTTAAGAGACATTTAATTTTGTAAAGGAAATCTCTACCTGTAAAGGTGTCTCCCTCTCTGTACCAGGAAGAAGGGGGGATAACCTTATCTCTAGAATCTCTTATCAGTGCAGACAGCAAGGACTTAAATCTGCATAGTAGCCTTACCCTTGTTTACTGTGCTTGTCTGGTGATCTCCACTAACTGACTTCCCCCATCCCCAACATCCTCCTTTGATTTTAGCTGAAGATGATATTTAAGGTGGTGGCTTCAGCCATTTTGGCGAGTTGCTCAGGTTGCCTGAGCCTCTCCCATGTATACATGTTATAAAGCTTTGTTTATTTTTCTCCTGTTATTATGTCTCATGTGAAGTTAATTTTTGTCTGGCCAGAAGGACCCAGAGCGAGTAGAGGAAATGTCTTCCTCTGCTACAGTACCAAAGTGTTTATTAGTCGAGATTCTCCAGATAAACAGAACCAAAAGGAGATGATAATTGATAGATAGACAGATAGAGATAGAGACATAAGAGGAGATAGATATGTTTATATATAAAGAAATTTATTATAAAATAATGATACATGTGTATATATTTATTAAAAGACAATTATATATTTTATGAGATTTATTATAAGGAAATATAGACAAAGATATATATAGGGAGAGATACAATATGTAAGATATATATATATGTGGCTATCATATATATATATATCTATCTAAAAATCTATTATATTTTGTATATAAGATTATATATAGAGAGGGAGACAGAGACAGACAGAGACAAAGGAGACTGACAACTACCGACATCCACAGGTCGAGCCAGCAAGCTGGAGACACAGGAGTTCTAATAGTGCAGTCCCAGTCCATGGCCAGCAAGCTGGAGATGCACAAAGAGCTGATGTTTCAGTTTGAGACTGAAGGCATGAAAAAAACAATATTCCAATTTGAAGACAATCAAACAGGAGGAATTCTCTCTCATTAAGGTAGAGTCAACCCTTTCTTTCCCCTTCAGGCTTTCAGGTCATTAGGGGAGACCTACCCACATTAGGGATGGTAATCTGCTTGCCTCAGTCTACTGAATTCAAAAATTCCCTTGCAGAAAAAGCTTGACTAATGTGTTGCCAGTTATCTGGGCACCCTGTTTCTCAGTAAAGTTAACCCATAAACTGACCATTGCAATGTGCCTTTACATGAGTCTATAACATGAAGTACAAAGTGGTGAACACAGTCTTTCACAGAAATGACACTGGCTTGATTTATAGGCACAACTAACCTTCTTAGAAATACTTTATATTAGTTTCATTATAGAGTGTCTAGAAAACAGCACTGAGTGGGGAACATAGTGTTTCACTGAAATAATTCTGTCTAGATTGGATACACACAACTCACAACTTTAGAAACTCTTGAAACATTTTTCTGAGTTTATAACATGCAGCACAAAGGGGCAAACACATTTTCTCACGTAAACAGTGTGTTCCAGATTCATTTGCATAAGCATCACCCTTGGGGTGTCGTCATGCACTGTGATACCATTTCCCCGCTTCGTAAGTGAGGGCAGCACTTCTTAGAACCTCTTCGGCAGGTGTCTTTGCAGTCTGCCTAACACTGCAGGACTGACGGAATCATTGTTTTACTGGCAAAACACTTGCCCAACTTGCATGGTCAACTGCCCTCTAGACATGTCTTCGATTCAAGTATCTTCACAGAGTTTGTAACATGTAGCACTGAATGTGAACCCAGTATTTCACTAAAAACACCTGATTCACAGTCGTGTGAACACATTGTTTCACCATAATAAAACTGTCTGGATTCACCCATGCAACCGGCATTCTTAGAAATGTCCTTTATACATGTGTATCTAGCACGTCTAACACAGTGCTTCACTGAATTAACACTATCTTGATCCACTTGAGCAACTAGCACTCCTGGAATCATTTTTAATATGTGTCTTTTCAGAGCATATAACATTCAGGCTACAGTGGTAGTCACGATGTTTAACTGATGTAACATTGTCCACATTCACACATGCAACAAACACTAGTAATATAGCTCTCATACATATGTCTCTAGAGGGTGTATTACATTTGCCACTGGGTGGTGAACACTAAAATTACACTGTCCTTATTCATTTGTGCAACTAGTATTCTTGGAAATGTCTTTCACACATGTGTCTTTACCGTCTGTATACATGAATCAGAGAGCGGTGGACAGAATGGTTCACTGTAATAACACGGTCCTGATTCACATGCTCAAACAGAACTCCAAAACATCTTTTACGTGTGTGTACGTATAAAGAATATAACATATAGGATTAATAAGTAAACATATTCTTCACTTGAAAAGCACTGTCTTGATTCACAGGCAGCGCTAGGATCTTACTTACATCTCATACATATAGCATAGAGTGTTTAACACAATGTATCAATGAAATGACAGGGTCTCCATTTACTGTGCAACCAGAACCCTCAAAAACATCTTTTATACACGTGTATTTCGAGAATGTGTGATATGCAGCCAAGAGTTGTTAACCTAGTTTCACTGATATAATACTGCCCTGGTTCACAGGCACAGCCAACACTCTCAGAAACATCCTTTGCATACGCACATTACAAAGCGTATAACTTGCAGTGTGTGTAAAACACAGTACAGACGGTGAACAAATGTTTTATTGATATAACATTACCGTGGGCCCCACGTGACGTAGTCCTCCTGGAAACACCTTTATGCATGTGTCTTTAGAAAGCGTGTAACATGAGGCACGGAGTCAAGAACATAGTGTGTCATTAAAATAATACTATTCTGATTCACACGGACAGCTCATGCTCTTAGAAATATATTTTATACATGCATAATTATAGATGCATAACATGAAGCACAGAGTGGTGAACACATTTGTTCACTGAAAACTGTCCATATTAGCAGGTGCGACTAGAACAGGTAGGAACATTGGCGTGTGCATGTGTCTGTGAAGAGCGTAGAGCATGCAGGACAGGATGGGGAACACAATGTTTCACCCATTTAAAATTGTCCTGACTCATAAGTGCAATTAACATTCTCAGAAACATCTTTTATATATGTCCTTTACAGAGTGTATAAATACAGCACGTCATGGTAAATACAATGTTTGAGTCTAACACCACTGTCCTGATTCAATGCGCAGCTGGCATTCCTAGAAGCATCTTGTGTGTGTGTGTCTCTACCAAGTTTATAACACAGTATTGAGGGTTGAACATAGTATTAGTGTGAAATAATGTCCTGATTTGCACACCTAATTAGCACTCCCAGGAGTTTCTTTGGTGATGTCTTCAGAAAGTGTAAAATGCAGCACAGAGTGGAATATCACTGGCCTGGCTCACACGCGTAGCTAGTGCTCCTAGCTATCTCTGTTATACTTGTGTCTTTACAGAGTGTCTTCTTGCAGTATTGAGTGTTATCACAGTTTTTCAGTAAAAACTCACTGTCACAATTTATTCAGGCAAATATCAATAATAGAATAGCTTTTACACGTGTGGCTATACCAAATGTGTAACATGAAGCACAGAGGGGCAAAGTGTTTGATAACACTGGTCTGATTTACACGTGCGAGTAGCACTGCTAGAATAATCATTTATAAGTGTTTATTAAAGATGTACAATGTGCAACACAGAGCGCTGAAACATGTTCAAGTGAAAAGCCCCTGTACTGATTTATGTGCAACTAACACTCGAAGACACATTTTTTATTCATGTTTCTTTTACAAAGTTTGTAATATGCAGCCCATTATTTATGTGTTTCTTTAAAGATGTACAGCATGAAGTACAGTGTTGTGAGCATATTTTTCACTGAAATAAGTATCTCCTATTTCACATACGCAGCAAGATGTCCTTGAAACATCTTTTTATAGATGAATCTTTACATATTGCATTACATGCAGCACAAGGTGGTGAATTAAGTGTTTAACTGAAATAAAAGTGTCCTGATTCACACATGCAACTAAGACTCTTAGAAACCCTTTCATGTTTGTGCCCTTCCAGAGTGCACAACATGCAAAACAGGGTAGTGAACAAAGTGTTTCACTGAACTAACTCTGTTCTTCTTAGCACAAGTAGCTAGTACTTTGAAAAACGTTTTCTACACATGTGCCTACACAGAAGCAACATGGAGCCTTAAATGGTGGCAATGTCATACGGAAATAACTCTGCTCTCACTCACACACACAGCTATCACATAACCTCTTTTACATGTGTTCTTACAAACTGCACAGCGAGCAGCATAGCATGGGTAACAAAGTATCACAATTTGTGACCATGTCCTGCTTCATAGAAGCCACTAGCACTCAGAGGAACTTCTTGTATATAAACATCTTGAGAGTGTGTTTTGTAGAGTGTAAACCATGTGGCGCAGAGTCTTGAATACATTGCGCAAGTGGAATAACACAGCCCTCATCCACATGAGCAGCCAGTACTATTACCGACATCTTCTCACGTGTTACTAAGCCAGTATGATTTTATAAACTTATAGTGGACACGCTTTCACTGAAACAACACTGTCCAGATTCACACACGCAATTAGCGCTCTTAGAAACATTTTACACATTTGCCTTTAAAGAATGTGCAACACACAACACCAAGTGGTGAAGAAAGTGTTTACTGAAATAACACTTTACTAATTTCTGTGGGCAACTAGCACTCTTGGAAACAACTGTTTTGTTTGTTTTTTGGAAGATTGGCACATAAGCTAACATCTGTTGCCAATCTTCTTTCCCTTTCTTCTTCTTCTTCTCCACGAAGCCCCCAGCGCATAGTTGTACATTCTAGCCGTAGGGCCTTCTGGTGGTGCTCTGGGGGACGCCGCCTCAGCACAGCCTGATGAGCAGTGCTGCATCTACCATCAGGATCCGAACCAGTGAAATCCTGGGCCCTCAAAGCAGAGCATGCAAACTTAACCACTTGGCCATGGGGCCGGCCCTGGAAGCAACTTTTATATATGGATTTTTGAAAAAATTTTATTGAGGTGCCGTTGGTTTACGACATTGTGCAGATTTCAGGTGCGCATCATTATATCCTGGCTTCTGTAGGGACTACGCCCTCTTCACCACCAAAACTCTAGTTTCCGTCCGTCACCACACACGGCTGCCCCTTTACCGCTTCTGCCCTTTCTTCACAGAGTTTTTAACACGCCTCCCAGACTGGTGAACACGTTTCACTGAGATAACACTGTCATTTGCACACATAATTAGCACTCTTAAAAGCATCTCTTATACCAGTGACTATACAGAGTGTCTACCATGCAGCACAGAATAGTAAACTCAGCATTTCAATAAACTAAGTCTTGATTCACATGTGCAATTATTACTCTCAGAATCATCATTTCTACAATTTTCTTTACGAAGTGTGCAGATATAGCACAGTGTGGTAAAGAAAATTTTTCACTAAATAATAGTTTACTGATTCACACACACAAAACCAGCAATCATTAAAACACCTTTTATACCTGAATCTTCACATTGTGTGTTGTGAGTGCAAGATAAAGAACACAGCTTTCTCTGAAAGAACACTATACTGATTTGCACATGCAACTTGCTTAAGAACTTCCATTATACATGTGTCTTTACAGAGCGTGTATCATACAACACAGGGTGGTGAATAAAGTGTGTCACAGAAATAATACTGTCCTAATTCACATGCAACTAGAAATCTTTGAAACAGCTTTTACTTATGGATCTTTAGAGTGTAGTCTATGCGGCACAGGTGGTGAACACAGTGTTTAAAAAAATCTGCGTATTCACGCACTCAATTTGTATTCTTGGAATCGTCTTTTGAATATCTGCCCTTATGGAGCACACACCATGCAGCCAGCCTGGAGTGGCGGACACAGTGTTAACCTTAAGTGACACTGGCCTTCCCCACACATGCAACTAACACTCTTAGAAAAATCTTTGATGCACGTGTCTTAGCAGAGTGTGTACCATGCAGTGATGAACAGCGTTTCACTGAAATAACACTGTCTTACTGCATATTTGAAATGCTCAGTCTTTGAAAGATCTTTTAAAAATGTGTCTTTACAGGGTGTATAACATGAAGCATAAACTGGTGATGGAGAAATTCACTGAAATAACGGACTTGACTCATACACATGACTGGGAGTGTACAAACATCTTCGGGACATTTTTCTTTACCAAGTGTGTAACATGCAGCACAGATGGTGAACACAGTGACTCGCTGAAACAATACCCTCCTCACTCATGTGCCCAACTTGGCTCTTACCAGCTTCCTTTATCCCCATGCCTTAGAGACGTAATAATACGGAGTACAGAGGGGTGAACAGGCTGTCAGTGAACGACAGTCTCTGGATTTACACACGCAGCTGCCACTCTTACAAACCTCTTTTGTACATTTTTCTTTACTGAGTTTATAGCATGCAGTGAGTGGGGAATATAGAGCTTCATTAACAATAACACTTTCCAGATACAAACGCACAATTAACATTTCTAAAAACATCTTTTATCTATAAATGTATAGATGTATACATACAGCAGTGAACTGTGAATGCAGCCTTTAAATTAAACGACAGCCTGAATTCATATTTTCAACTCTCATTTTTGTTCTTTTTTTAATTTTTTAAAATTTTTATTTATTTTTTTATGTACATCATAATATGTTTCAAATTCTGTGTAGATTATATCATGTTCACCACCCCAAAACTAATTATAGTCCATTTCTTGACATGTGAGCCTAATCACCCCTTTTGTCCTCCCCCCTTCCCCTATGGTAACCACCAATCCGATCTCCAATGCTATGTGTTTGTTTGTCATTGTTTTTATCTTCTACTTATGAGTGAGATCACATGGTGTTTGACTTTCTCCCTCTGGCTTATTTCACTCAGCATAATACCCTCTTTTATGTATGTTGTTATAGAGTATTAAAAAACGTGCCACAGACTAGTGAAAACAGACTTTCACTGAGATAAGACAGTCCTAATTTATAAGTGCAACTGGAAGTATTCAAAACCACCTTTATATGCATTTCTTTAAAAGCATGTAATGCAGCACAGATTGGTGAACACAGTTTTGCACTGAAATAACACTGCATTGATCCACACATGCGATGGGAACTCTCAGAAACAGGATTATACACGCGACAGGAAATGGTGTGGGATGTGAAGCAGAGCGGAGGTCACGGCGCTTCACTGAAATCACCGCCCCGACCACACGCACAGGGAGCACCGTAGAAAGGTTTACACAGGCGTCTTTGTAGACTGTTCCACATTCGACACAGCGTGTGGAACACATTCATCCATGGATGTGACACTGTCTTCATTTACAGGTGGAACTGAAATTATTCAAAATATTCTTTACCCATGTTTCTTTGCAAAGTTGTAACATGAAGCACAACGTGGGACCAGAGAATTTCACTGAAATAGCACACCCTGATTTACATGCATAACCCCACGCTTAGAAACAACTTTCAGGCAGGTTTTCCCACAGGGTGTATAAACGAAGCACAGAGTGGTAAATAGTGTTTCACTGTAATAACCTTGTCCGGATTCGGATATACCAATAGCACTCTTAGAAGCCTCTTTTATGAATATGACTTTACAGAGGGTATATCATTTAGTATAGTGTGGTAAACACCATTTTTCATGAAATAACACTGTTATAATTCATATGCTAAAGTAGCACTTTAGAAACACCTTTTATGCATGTATATTTATACAGGGTATAGCGCATCCCCGAGTGGTAACGCATTCCATCACTGGAATAGCGCTGTGTTGACTCACACGTGCAACTCGACGTCTTAGAGCTCCATGTTTACACGTCTCTCCAGAGCATATAACTTGCAGGACAGAGTGGTGAACACAGCGTTTTACTGAAATAAAAATGTTGTGATTCCCACATGACCCCAGAACTCTTGGAAACATCCATTATACACATGACTTGATCGAGTCTATAACTTACAGCACAGATTAGAGGACACAGCGCTTCACCGAGATAACGCTGTTCTCAAACTTAGATGAAAGAGTGCTGTGATTTAAACGCAACACTAATGTTGTAGAAACATCTTTGATGCCTGTTCTTTCCTCAGTGTATAACACGAAGCAGGGAGTGCTGAACACATTTTCATGCAAAAGTAACACAGTCCTGATTCATGCTTGCTGTGAGTACTCTTAGAAACGTCTTTTATAAATATGCCATCACAGAGTTTCTAATATGCAGCACAGAAGGGTCAGCTGTTCTGAAATAATAGTTTTTCACTAAAATAACACAATCCTGATTCATATTCTCACATAGAATTCCTAGAAAAACTCCTGTATATGTATCTTTGCAGAGTGTATAACCAGAAGCAACTGTCCTGATTCATACATACAACTGGCACTCAGAACAATCAGGTGTACCTGGGGCTTTGCAAAGATCGTGGTGGGGAGCACAGAGTGACAAGCACAGGGTTTCACTGTAATAACACTGTACACACAAAACACACAAAGCTAGCGTCCTTGAAACATCTCTTATGCATCTTTAAAGAGTGTATGACGTGCATAATAGAGTGGGAAACACACCCATTGAGTGACATAACTATCCTGAATCATACTCACAACAGCACTCTTTGAAACATTTTTTATATATGTGCATTGACGGGGTGTATAACACGCATACTAGAGTGGGGAAACAGATTTTCACTGAAGTAACACAGTACTAATTTAATGAATAACAAATCTGTTAGAATAATCAATTATAAAGTGTCTTTAAAGAGTGTACAGTATGAAGCAAATATTGGTGAACACACTATTTCAATGAAATAAAACTGTCCTGATCCGTCCATGCAACTTGCCCCGCTAGAAACATCTCTTAAGCTTGTGTCTCTGGAGAGTGTTTCCCTTGCCATCCAGAGCATTGAGCATGGTGTTTCACTGCAATAACACTGTCCTGACTCATGTGAGCAGCAAGGACTCTTACACATCCATCGTTCACGTGGCTTTACAGAGTGTGCCTGCATGTGCAGCAAAGGGTCATGAACAGCATGTATCACTGAAATAACACTGTTTTAATTCATATACAACAACTAATACTCTTTGGAAACTTTTTTGCACCACTTTATTGAGGTATGATTGACATGTAAAAGCTGTACATAGTTAATGTTTATTCCTTGATGAGTTTGGAGATAAGCACACATCCTTGAAACTATCACCATGATCAAGACCATAACATTTTCATTCCTTCCAAAAATTTTCTCCCATTATTTTTATTATTATTTAAAGTAGTATTTTGGGAGTTAAGAATACTTAAGTAAGGTAAACCTTTTAGCCAGCTTCAAGTAAACACAACAGTATTTTGGCCGTGGGCACTGTATGTCTAGTAGAAGTCCAGAGCTCATTCATCCTGCATAGCTGAAATTCTGTCCCTTTGACCATCGCCTCCCCATTTCTCCCTGCCCCCAGCCCCTGGTACCCACCATTGTACTCTCTGAATCTATGAATTTGACTATTTTAGATTCCAATATAACAGAGCATGCAGTATTTGCCCTTCTGTGTCTTCTGATGCATTTCACTTACCATAGTGTTCTCAAGGTCCATCCACGCCATTGCAAATGGCAGGAATTTTCTTTTTTAAGGCTGTGATATGCCTTCACGTGTATATATTACATAAAATGTTGTGTATATATAACATATACATTTTCTTTATCCATTTATCTGTTGTTTCCATATCTTGGCTATTGTAAACCATGTTTCACTGAACAAGGGGTGGAGATCTCTCTTAGTGATACTAATTTTCTTTCTTTTCATAAATACCCAGAGTGGGATTGGTGGCTCATATGGCGATTGTAATTCAATCTTTTGAGGAATCTCCATATTGTTTTCCACAATGGCTCCATCAATTTACATTCTAATCAACAGTGTACAAAGGTTTCCTTTTCTCCACATGTTCACCGACACTTATCTTTCTTTGCTTTGATAAGGGCCATCCTAACAGGTGCAAGGTGATATCTCATCGTGGTTTTGATTTGCATTTCCCTCATGATAACAGATATTGAGTACATTTTTATATACTTGTTAGCTGTTTGAATTTATTTATTTCTTTACATTTATTCTTCTGAGAAGTGGCTGTTTAGGTCCTTTGCCCATTTTACAATCAGGTTACTTGCATTTTTTGAATTCAATTGTACGAATTCCATGTACCTTGTGGATATTAATCCCTTATCCACTATACAGTTTGTAAATATTTCCCTCCATAGGTTGTATTTCCACTTTGTTCTTTCTTTCCTTTCCTGTGCAGAAGCTTTCTGGTTTGACGTAATTCCACTTGTTTATATGTTTGTTTCTGTTTCCATTTTTGGCACATCATATCTAAAAAATTATTGCCAAGTCCAATATCAAGAAGTTTTTTTCCAGTATTTTCTTGTAAGAGTTTTACACTATCAGGTCTTACATTTAGGTCTTTGATCCATTTGGAATTTATTTTCGTGCATGGAGTGAGATAGGGATTCTAGTTTCATTCTTTTTATGTAAACATCCGGTTTCCTCAGTATTATTTGTTGAAGAGACTGTACTTTCCCCACCGTCTCTTTAGCATCCTTGTCAAAGATCGCTTAACCCTAAATGTGTGGATTTCTTTCTGGTTGTCCGTTCTGTTCCTTTGGTGTGTGCATCTCTTTTCATCCCAGTGCTGTGCTGCTTTGAGCACTACAGCTTTAGAATGCAGTTTGAAGTAAGGAAGTGTCATGCCTCCAGCTTTGCTCTTTCTCTAGGTCGCTTTGCGTGTTCAGGATCTTCTGTTTTTCCATATAAATCTTAGGATTATTTTTCTGTTTACGCAAAAGATACCATTGAGGTTTTGATAGGAATTTCATTGACTCTGTAGATCGCTTTGGGTAATATGTACTTTTAAATAATATTAATTACCCGATCCTTTAACATGAGATGTCTTTCCATTTTTTGTGTCCTTTTGAATTTTCTTCAACAATGTTTTATAGTTTTCAGTGTATAAGTCTTTAACCTCTTTGGTTAATTTCTAGCTACCTTGTTCATTTTATGATAATGTGAATGGGATTGTTTTCTTAGTGTAAGTTTGGGATAGTTTACTATAAGCGTATAGTACCATCACTGATTTTTGTGTGTTGATTTGTATACTGCAACTTTACTGAATTTGCTTATTAGTTCTAACAGATTTTTTGGAGAGAGGTATATATATCTCCATAAATATATATAGACAGATAGTTAGATAGATAGATGTATGCCATCTGTAAACAGAGATAATTTTACTTGATCTCTTCTGATTTGGATGCCTTTTATTTCATTTTTTCCCTAATTTCTCTGGCTGGGAATTCCGGTACTAGGTTGAATAGCTATGGCCAGAATGTGCACCCTTGTCTTGTTTCTGATCTGACACAAAGCTTTTAGTTTTTCCTATTGATTACTTTTATTTGTGGGCTTTTCGTGTAACACCTTATTGTGTACAGGCATGTTCCTCATATATGTATTTTGCTGAGAGTTTTACTCATGAAAAATGTTGAATTTCGTCAAATGCTTGTTATTTATCTATCGAGATGATCATGCGGCTTTCGTCTTTCATTCTCTGAACTTGTTGTGTGTAACACTGATTTGCACATGTTGAAGCATTCTTGCACCCCGAGGATAAATTCAACTTGGTCATGGTGTATGATACATTTAAAGTGCTATTGAATTTGGATTTTTATAATTTTATTTAGGATTTTAGCATCAATGTTTAACAGGGATATTGGCTCGTAATTTTCTTTTCTTATTGTGTCTTGTTCTGGCTTTAGTATCAAGGTAATGCTGGTCACATAAAATGAGCTTGGAAGTGTTCTCTCTTTTCCAATTGTTTTTAGAGTTTCAGAATGATGATATTAATTCTTCTTTAAAATGGTTGGTCCAATATACCAGCGAAGCCAACTGGTCCTGGACTTTTCTTTGTTAGAGATTTTTAATTAATAACTCAATATCTATACTCATTATATTTCTGTTCAGATTTTTTACACCTTCATGATTCAATCTTGGTATGTTTCTAGGAACTTATCCATTTCATCTAGGTTATCAAATTTGTTGACCTATAATTATTCATATAGTTTCATGATCCTTTGTATTTCTGTGGTAATAGTTATAATGTCTCTTCGTTCATTTAAAATTTTATTTACTTGAGTCTTCCCTCTTTTCTTTTTAGTTAGGCTGGCGAAAGGTTTGTCGTATTTGTCTTTTCAAAAACACAGCCCTTGTTCTTGTTGATCTTTTCCATTGCTTCTCTGGTCTCTATGTCATGTATTTCTTCTCTGATCTGTGTTGTATTCCTCTCTCTGCTAACTTTGGGCATAATTTGTTCTCCTTCTAGCTCCTTGAGGTGTAAAGTTAGGTTGTTTTTTGAAATATTTCTTTTCTCTTCACATAGGTATATTTTGGTATAAACTTTCCTCTTAGAATGATTTTGCTGCATCCTGTAAGTTTTGGTATGTTGTTTCCGTTTTCATTTGTTTCAAGATATTTTTATTTCCCTTTTAATATTTTTTGACCCAATGATTGTTCAAGGATGTATTGTATAATTTCCACATCTTTGTAATTTTCAATTTTCCTCCTCTTTTTTTCTTTTTCATTTTCTTTAATTTTTATTGAGGTATAATCGACATATAACATTATATTAGTTTCAGGTATACAACATAATGATTTAATATTTGAATATATTGTGAAATGATCACCACAATAAGTCTAGTTAACATCTGTCACCATACACAGTTACAAATTTTTCTTTTCTTATGATAAGGACTTTTAAGATCTACTCTCTTAGCAAGTTTTGAATATACAGCACAGTATTATTAACTATAGTCACCATGCTGTACATTACATTCCCGTATATTATTTATTTTATAACAGGAAGTTTGTTCCTTTTAACATCCTTCACCCTTTTTGTCCACCCCAAGCTCTCCACCTCTGACAACCACCAATCTGTTCTCTGTATATATGAGCTTGTTTTTTTTTTCTAATTCCACGTATGCGATCATATGGTATTTATCTTTCTCTGTCTAAATTACTTAACTTGGCATAATACCCTCAAGGTCCATGTTGTTGCAAATGGGAAGATTTTATTCTTTTTTACGGCTGAATAGTATCTCATTGTATATTTATGCCACATTTTCTTTATCCATTGATGGATACATAAGCTGTTTCCATACATTGGCTATTGTAAATGATACTGCATGAACATGGCGTGCATATATTTTTTCAAATTAGTGCTTTTCTTTTCTTTGGGTAAATATCCAGAAGTGAAATTACTGGGTTATATGATAGCTCTCTTTTACTTTTTTGAGGAACTTCCATACTGTTTTCTATACTGCTTGCCTCAAATGACATTCTTCCAACAGTGTACAAAGGTTCCCTTTTCTCTACATCCTTGCCACCACTTAAGTTATTTCTTTTCTTTTAGGTAATAGGCATTCTAACAATGTGAGGTAACATCTCATGGTACTTTTGATTTTCATTTCCCTGACGATCAGTGATGTTGAGCATCTTTTCATGTGCCTGTTGGCCATCAGCTCGTCTTCTCCGGGAAAATGTTTGTTCAGATCCTCTGCCCATTTTGAATTGGATTGTTTGCTTATTGCTATTGAGTTGTACATGTTCTCTCTCTATGTATAAGCCCTAATCACATGTATGATTTGCAAACACTTTCTCCTACTCACTAGGTTGCTTTTTCACCTTGATTATGGTTTCTTTTGCTGTTCAGAAGTTTTTAGTTTAATGTAGTCCCACTTGTTTATTTTTGCTTTTGTTCCCTTTGCTTTTGGAGTCAGATTTTTAAAGTGATTGCCAAAACTTATCTCAAGGAGCTTACTACTTGTGTATTCTTCAAGGTGTTTTATGGTTTCAGGTCTTAAATTCAAGTCTTTATTCCATTTTGAGTTAATTTTTGTGTATGGTTTCATTTTTTTTGCATGGAGCTGTCCAGTTTTTCTAACACCATTTCCTGAAGAGATTGTCCTTTCCCTATCATATATGCTTTGCTCCTTTATCATGAGTTAAGATTATATATGTGTGGAATTATTTCTGGAAAGTGTGTGGAAATATTCCGTTCCATTGATCTATGTGTCTATTTTTATGCCAATCCCATGCTGTTTTCATTACTCTAGCTTCGCAATATTGTTTGAGATGAGGGAGTGTGATGTCTCCTTCTTTCTCAAGGTTGCTTTGGCTATTCAGGGGCTGGAGATGGTTCTTTTTATCGTTGAGTGGTAGGACACTTAATCTTCCGGATACAAGTTCTTCGTCGGTTTGATATGTTAATTTATTATGTCACAGTTTGTGGCTACCAATTCAGCAGGTTAACAGTTTCTGTTTTGTTTTTAATTGGTATTTTTTAATCTATTATTTTGACTTGTATGATTAGAACTTTCTCTAACCAAAGAAAGCTTTGCCTAGCCCAAAGACAAAAATTAGTCTCTAATTTTTCTTTCCAGAAACTTTATAAGTTAACCCATTTGCTAAAGTCTATGATTCATTCCAAATTCACATTTGTATGCTGTGAGGCAGGAATCATAGGATTGTTTTTTTATATGGATATAGTTTTTTTAATCACAATTTGTTGGTAAGACTTTTTCCTCTTTATTGAATTGTTATGGCCTGTTGTCTAAAACCACCTGAAATATCTTTCCTAGAGTCCCACTGTAACTGGTGTTGCTTATAGAAATATATATCAATATGCTGCCAGATTTGGATAACATTTCATAAGAAAATCCATGAATCAGTTTTAGAAGGTGGAAACACAATGGTGATTTTTAAAATGTAAACTATTGATGTTACACTGCTTAAAAGACTTAGAAACTCTTTCTGTAACTAAGGCGCTCCCTATCCGCAATATTTTTTCCTGGGAGGAGGGGTCGCCTGTACTGAGAATGAAGCAGTTTGGCACGTGCTGCCGTTATTGATTTCTAGTCTTATACCACTGTGGTCAGAAAAGTCACTTGACGTATTTCCATTCTAATAAATTTGTTAAGACTTGTTTTGCAGTCTAACATATTATCTGTTCTGGAGAATGTTCCATATGCACCTGGGAATAATGTTTTGCTGCAACAGATTGAATGTTATGTATATATGTCTGTTAGATCCATTTTGTCTATAGTATTGTTCATGTCCACTGTTTCATTATTGAGTTTATGTCAGAATGATCTATCAATCGTTGAAAGTAAAACTGGAAGTCTGCTTCCACTCTTGCATTGCTGTCCATTCCTCCCTTCAGTTCTGGTAATACTTGCTTCATGTATTTAGGTGGTCTGTTTTGGGCTTCATATATATTTAAAATTTTTATATCCTCTTGGTGAAGTGACCCCTTTGTCGTCGTATAATGACCTTCTTCGTTTCTTTTGATAAATTTTGACTGAATGATTTAATTAATTTTAAAGTAACTATTGATGGGTTAAGATTTAACTATTCTCACTTTGGTAATTCTTTCTGACTATTTTATGGCTCCTTTTTTCCTTTCTTACTCTTGTCTTCATGATTTAATGATGTTTTTGTATGATATACTTTGATTCTTTTCTCTTCATCTTTTTTTTGGTACCTGCTATAGGTTTTTTCTTTGTGGCTTACATAAAACTTGTAATAGTTATAACAGTATTTTTTCTTAACTTTTGTGCAATAATTGACAAATAAAATTGTCTGTATTTAGTGGACAATGTGAGGATTTGACATACATATACCTTGTGGAATGGTTACCAATATTGGGATAATTAACAAATCATCATCTCACTTAATTAACTCTTTGTATGTGTATGTATGTGTGAGTGAGAATGTGTGTAGTAAGAATTCTCAAGAAGTTTATAACAACTTAATTCCAATTTTATGCCCAAACTCTCTGCTTTTACTTCTTACACACTCACACTTAATGTTATGAAGTCAGAATTAACTTCTTTTTCTACTGTGTATACATTTCCCAATTTTTATGGTTATAATTATTCTTAGTAATGTTTTCTTTTAATTTTTATACTAGAGTTACAAGTGACATGCACTATGATTACAGTATTGCATTATTTTGTATTTGTCTATATATCCACTTTTACCAATGGGATTTACCCTTTTATATGCTTTCTTGTTGCTCTTTAGTGTCCTTTGATTTCAAATTGAAGGACTCCCTTTAGCACTTCTTGTAAGGCAGGCCTATCAGTGACACACTCCCTACTTTTGTTTGTCTGGGAAAGTCTTTACCTTTCTTTTATTTTTAAAGAATAGTTTTGCTGGATATTGTATTCGTGGTTGTAAGTTCTTTCTTTTGTCACTTTGAATATATCATTCCACTCTTTGCTGGTTTAACAGTTTTCTGCTGAGACATTCACTTATAATGTTATGGGGATTCTCTTTTATGTGATGTGCTGCTTTCCTCTTTAAAAAAAATTCTCTTTTGGTCTTTGACTTTTTGACAATTTGATTATAATGTGTCTTGGTGTACAACACTGTAGCCTCAAACTCTTTGGGATCCTCTGGGCTTCATGAATATGGGTGTCTATTTTCCTCCCTAGATTTGGATTGTTTCCAGCCATTAATTTTTTAGATAAGTTTTCTGCCACTTTCTCTTTCTTTTCTCCTTTGGGACTCCCAGAATGTGTATATTGTTTTACTTGATGTTGTCCCATAAGTCTTGTAGGCTTTTATCCATCTTTTTCATTCTATTTCGTTTTTTATCCTTTGATGATAATTTCAAGTGACTTGTTTGTGAGTTCACTGATGCTTTCTTCTGTTTGATCAAGTCCATTATTTAAGCTCTCTATTGAATTTTTCACTTCAATCATTATATTTTCCAGCTGCAGACTTCAGTTTGGTTCTTTTTTATGGTTTCTATCACTTTGCAGAAGTCCTCATTTTGTTCATGTATTTTTTTCCTGATTTTATTTAGTTGTCTGTGTTTTCTTGTTGAACACTGAGCTTCTTTAAGATTATGATTTTAAATTCTTTGTCAGGAACTTTATAGATATCCATTTCATTGGTGTCAGCTACTGTAATTGTATTTTGTTTCTTTCATGATTTCATGTATCCTTGATTCTTCATATTCCTTGAAACTTGTGTTCAAATGTATTCACATTTGAAGAAGTAGTTAATTCCTCCAGTATATACTGTCTGGATTCAGTAGAGAAAGACCTGTCCCAGTCAGACCAGCTAGAGATTTTGTTGGGGCTCTGAGACCTTGTCCATGGATATTCCCACTCTATTCCTCTTGTTCACTCCTGGAATTGTGTGTCTTCTCCTGATCTTGCAAAACCAAGCCAGGTCCTGAGACTCTCCCTTTCATTTTTCCTAGGGAAGTGCCATAAAATGTTGAAGGTTGTGATTTGAACTGGATTCCAACATCTGTGAGCTCTCTGCAGGAGCTCAGGTGCAGCATCTGCAGGGGCTCATCCACGCTGTCTTGGGAGGTTTGTGGCCTCCATTTGTGAATACTCATGCATGTGCAGTGTGCAATCTAGCATGGGATATCAGCTATAGAGGGGGGTGTGAGAAGTACTGGTGGCATGCGTCAGCCAGCTATAGTCGTCCACAGGTGAGCAGTCATATGGACTTCATGGTCAGGGCCTTTGGTGGGATCTACAAGCTTGTTATGAGAATCTGAGGTCAGTTATGGAGTTCTCTGTGCTGGTTATTATGATCACATGCCTCTTCCCTCTTCCCTTAGCTGTGCCCAGAGTATTCAGCTGTGCCAATCCTCTCAGTATTCTGGGTGAGTGAGACAGATGTGGGCCTCTTGGCTATCATCCTGCAAGGCTGGGGAAGCCAAACACTCACTTTTTTCTCACTTTCCTCATGGGAGAAATTATGGGCGCTTGGGATCTCTCTTGGTCCTGAGCTGTACAGCCTTGAAGAGAGGTGACATGAGTAAGTCCAATTGTTCTTACCCTCCTCAATGTGTCTATTTTTTGCTGTACCTGGGATCTGGAATCTCTGTGCTGTACTCATACTCCCATAAAGACATTCCTGTTCATGGGTTGTTGCTGAAATCAACATTTCTGTGGGGGTGTAGGACCCTCCTAATCTACCATTTGACTCACATCATTCTTCAAAATACGTTTAAGTCTTATGTCCTTAAATAGTGTATGACATGCCAAACTGTTTCATGATCAAATTTTTTTACTGAGATAATACTACCTTGACTCAAATTTCTAACTAGCACTCTTAGGGCTATCTATTATAAATACATGTTTAGAGAGTGGAAGCATGCAGGACAGATTGGTGAACATAGTGATTTACTGAAATAGGACTGACCTAGTTCATACACACAATTAGCACTATTAGCAACATCTGTTCCACATGTGGGGTGCAGACAATGTAACATGTAGGGGAGATTGGTGAAAACATTTCACTAAATAATACTGTCCTGATTAATATATGCAGCTAGAATTCTTAGAAATATTTTTCATACATATAATTTCAAAATGTAGAACATGGCAACACAGAGTAGTGAACATGGTACTTGATAAAGTAACACTGTCCTGATTCATGCTCTCAACTAGCACTCTTTTACAAAACGTTTTATATATTTTTGCAGAGTATATAATATATAGCAGAATGGTGAATGGTGTGTTATTGAAATAACACTGTCCTAATTCATACTCTCAGCTAGCACTCTTTGAAAATTTTTTTATACTTATGTCTTCAAATAGTGTATAATTTGAAGAATAGGGTAAACATTATTTCACTAAAATACTAAGTCCACATGAATACATGCATCACTATCTCTTAAAATGTCTCACATAAATTTCACTTATCAAGTATGACACATACACATCAATAAATACCGAGCATAAACACATCCACTCCACTAACCAGAACACTTTCCACCTATCACTAAATTCGGTCATATAGCCATCACTAACACAGTGTCAGATGCCATTATTAGATACACTCTTGTGTGCTCACACCACTAAACACAGTGTATTACATTTATCACTAAAGAGAGGGTAACATTAATACCACACAGGGTCAGACAATCACTACACACATTCACAGCATCAAACACAGCCTCACACCCCCGTCACTAGTGTGCCTCACACATATCACAGCCCAGTTTGACACACATATCACTAATCACAGTTTCACCAACACATTGTTAAACACAGGCTGTGTAACACATTCAGTCTACTACCCACCAAACCTTTCACATATGACTAAACATTGTGTGGCGCACACAACATTCAAGTCAGTGTAATGTGTACGTCGCTGAAGAAACTGTTCACAAAAACATTCACACAATCAAACTTAGTGCCTCATACACATCATCAAACAAGGGTAACACACGTCACTACAGAGTCATACACACATTCCTCAATACGCACACTTACACGGCATCAGACATACCTACAACCAAAAGGAGAGTTTCACACACATATTACTAAGCACAATGTCACACACACACACACACACCTTTAACGCAGTGTGGCACATGCATCACTAACCTGCTGTCTCACACACATGCACACACTACTAAACCTTGTGTCTCACACACAGCACTAAACAGTGGCATACACACAAACAACTCTAAACACAGTGTCTCACACACTCATCACTAATCACAGTATTGTCACACACACTCTCACACTGCTAAACATGATGACTCAAACACATCACTAAATCGTGTGTCTCACACACTTAACAAAGTGTCTCACAAACACTTCGCTAAGTGCACCCCCCCATAAGGGTCCTTCACACACAACTAAGTACAGTGTCTCAAAAACATGTCATGATAAACATTGTCACACATGCCACTAAACACAATGCCTCACACACACACTGAAGACAATGTCACACAACTCACTGACATATGTATCACTAAACTCTATTTCACACATATAACTAAAGAAGTGTTACACGAATCACTAAGCAGTTTCTTATACAAAATCACCCTCAGCATAGTCAGTCTCACACACACATCACTAAATGCAATGTATCTAATAAACATACACACAGACACACAATTAAATATAGCTTCTCACACACACATCACTAAACAGACTGCCTCACACACATCAGTAAACACAGCGTCTATCACACGAGTAAATAGAACATCTGACACGTAAACGTAGCTTAACACATTGACACACATGGCAGAAAACAGGATGACCTGCACACATTTCTGAACTAGTTACAGACACAAAACATTAGGACTGGGGCCAGCCCAGTGGTGCAGTGGTTGAGTTTGTACCTTCCACTTTGGCAGCCCGGGATTTGCCAGTTCGGATCCTGGGTGTGGACCTATGCACTGCTCATCAAGCCATGCTGTGGCCAGTATCCCACATATAAAGCGAAGGAAGATGGCACCGATGTGAGCTTAGGGCCAGTCTTCCTCAGCAAAAAGAGGAGGATTGGCAGCAGATGTTAGCTCAGGGCTAGTCTTCCTCGAAAAAAACACAACACATTAGTACTACTAAGCACTGTGGTTCCCACACATATCTATAAAGACACTGTCAATCATTAGAGAGAGCTTCATACAGACATTTAGTAATATTTAGCAACATAACACAACATCGCACACACACATATACTTACACCACTAAACATATTGTTTCACAAGCACCTTTGTATAGAAAATGTCCCAGACACAAATCACTAAACACAGTGATGCACACACATTATTAAACGTGTTTGCACCATGATCCTTAAAGACAGTTTTACATGCACGTATCACAGATGCAGTCTCCGTATAGACATCACTAATCCATTGTCACACCAGTAAACTGTGGTTTACACACACATAAATAAAAGTAGTGTAACACAAACACAAAAATATCACTAAACAGTGTTGCACACATCACTAAATTCAGTCTCACACACATCACTTAATATGATACACACAAAGGCAGTTTTTCATACACATGTTCACACCTTTAAACAGAACATGTCGCACACAACACTATGGACAATATCAAAGTCGTCACTATACACAATGTCTACGTACAAATTCGCACAACTTATAAACCACTGTTCACAAACTTATCACAAAAATAGTTTATCATACATCGCTGAACAGTGTCTCACGCTAACACAATCATCGTTCTAAACTTGTCTCACACACAACACTAAATAAAGTGTCACAAACACATCAATAAACACAGTGTCACGTGCACATCAATAAACCCAGTGTCCCTCACACACATAAATGACACATTACTAAATATATACACAACTAAACACAATATCTCATACACACGTCAATAAACCCTGTCACGTACATGTGCATCTCTAAACACAGTATCTCTCACACAAACATCACATCACTGAACAGTGCTTTATACACACAGCAGTAAAAATAGTGTCTTACAAATCATTAGCCAGTGTTAAACACAAAGCACTAAACACAGCGTTCAAGAGTTTATGAGTGTCCACTGACAGACACTCTTAGCACATAACTTGTGTCTCAAAACATACACCCATGCACTCCGAAAAATACAGTGCCTCACACATTTATACCATTAGCCATACGTCTCACAGACATGCCACAAGGCACGTCATCTCAGACACATCTATAAACACAGTGTTATTCACACAAGCATAAACACAATGACTCACCAAATCCATTGTCACACACACAAACACACACAAGTAAATAGAGAGTCATCCACATCACCAAACCAAGTGACAAACCTTAACACTACTACACACCATGTCTCACAGATACATCATTAAAGAAAGTATCACAAAGTCATCACTCTAGACAATGTTATACACATCACTAAACACAGTCTGATACACTCACACCACTAAACAGCATGTCTCATGCATCACTAAATACAATGATGCACACACATCATTACACAGTGTCATACACATCCGTAAACACATCTCATACACCTTAATAAACCAGCCACATATCAACCAACACAGTGTTTCTCACATGCACTTTCATCCCCAAAACCTAGCGTCTCACACATTCATCACTGAATGCAGCATTCAGGCAGAGGTGTCAGTGCACACACGTTGAGTGAGTAGGGACTGGTATGAATAAATGTGAAGAATTGAGTGTGTAAGGAGTAAAATTTGAATGATGTTGAGTTAGTGTTGTATAAAGATAAATGGAATCACTGGAAGTAATAGCTCAATGGCACATGGTAAATGTGCACATGGTGGGACAAATGGTATAAGAAAGTTATGCAAAAAAGTATAATCTGAATAGAAAAGAGTTGCCATGTGAGGCATAAATATGAATGGAAACAACTGTGTATGTTAGAAATTGAGTTTAAATAGTACATTTTTATGTGCATTATGGTATATTTAAACGACTGTAGTGTGTATACAAGGAGTGCAAAATGGATAGTACAGCATGATTGAGCAAAGGGTTGAAGTTCAATTTTAAGTCAATGTACACTGACTGTTGATTGGAAGACAGTGGGTGTGTAAGGAGTGGAGGTTGGAGGGTGGAAAATAATAATGCACAATGTTTGTTGAATCACACACAGTGCCTGCACAGGGAATCATATTTAAGTGTCATAAAGTGGTTGTGCAATGAATATGTTTTAGATAATTTAGAATGAGTTAAATGTTTGAAATTGAATCATAACTTGAGCAAACAAGGATTGATTAGAAGATGGCACTGGCTCTTGCAAGAGAAAGTGAATGGTTAGACATCACACAGTTGTTTTGCAAGAAGTGACAGCTGAACGGCACAAAGAGGATGTGCAAGAAGTGAATTTGGATGGGATAAGAATGCATAAACAGTGTGATTTAAATCTCACAGTTGCTCAAGGAGTCATAGATAAATGACACAGAGCACATATGAAATTAGTAGCAGTTATTGCAAAATAGTCGAGCAAAAAGCAGTTGTTGCAACGAGTGTTCACACAAAGTATGATAGCTGAATGACACAGAGTAGCTGCAAATAAGTGTGTGAGGAGTAAATGGAAATTGTTTTGCATGAAGTTCAAGTTAAAATGCACAAGTTGGAGTACAGGAACTGATAGGTTAATGGCCTAAAATAGACATACGTAAAGTTGTATGTTGTGGGGTCTGCCCAGTGGCATAGTGGTTAAATTCACATGCCCCACTTTGGCAGCCCAAGGTTTATGGGTTCGGATCCCAGGCATGGACCCATACAACATTCATCAAACCATGCTGCGGTGGCATCCCACATACAAAAAAGAGGAAGATTGGCACAGATGTTAGCTCAGGGCCAATCTTTCTCATAAAAAAAAGTTGCATGTTGAATGGTGCAGATTGGGTGAGTAAGATGTTGAAGTTTAATCACATGAAGTGTTTCTCCGAAGAGTAATATTTAGATGAGCAAAGTAGTCTTTCAGGAAGTGGAAGGTGTTTGTTGTAGAATGAGTTAACAAAGAGAATAAGTTGAACTGCACACAGTGAGTTCAAGGGCATGGCACAAGGTGCATGTGCAAGTAATGGTAGTTGGGTGATGCAAAATACATGTGCAAGAAGTGGTGGTTAACACATAGTGGGTGAAAAAGGAGTGATATTTGAATAGAAAAGAGTTTCGTGCAAGGAAAGAAATTTGAATGACAAAGTTAGAGTTGGGGAATGGGTATTGGAATCACAAAAATGTATGTGCTAGGAGTTAGAATGGAAAGAGTGAGTGACTAATGGAAAGGCTAATAAATATGTGTGGATGGAGTTGAATTTGAATACCACATATTGGATGTGTGAGGAATGAGTTAGGATAAAACTGTGGGAGTGCAAAAAGTGCGGTTTTTATCACACATTATAGATGGGCAATGAGGCATAATTAAATGGTACAGAGAGTGTGTAAAAGGCATGGAAATTGGATACTTCAAAATGGTTAAGAAATGGAGTTCAACTGTGAAAAGGGTGTGTTCAAGGAGTAGAATTTGATGGCTTAGTGTGGTTGTTCAATGGGCTTATGTTGAATAAAATAGAGAGGACAAAATAAATTGAGGTTGAACAGACCACAGTAAATGTGCAAGGAGTAACATTATAAGAGCACACAGAAGATGTTCAAGGAGCAGTTGGCATAGAATAGGTGTTCAAGGAGTGGACGTTAGTGCAGAATGAGTGTGGATGGTTTGAAATTGAAATTTATACATGAGTGGACAAAGATTCATAAGAGAATCACACAACCAGATGTATAAGGGATGAATTTGTATCACGAAGAAGAGATGTGCAAGGAGTAGTCACTGTATAATACATACTGACTATGCAATGAGTGTTAGTAGAATCACACAAAGTCAATGTGCAAGGTACGTGTTGAACTGTGTAGAATAGGAGCACAAAAGCCTGCAGTTGACTTACACACAGTGGGTGTACACTGAATGAATTGAAAATAATATAGAGCAAGTGAGCAATGAGTGGAAGATGGATGGTGCTGAATGCGTGTATGAAGACAGGTTGGCGAGTACACAAGTTGAAGGAATAGGTTATATTTGAATTATATAAAGTGGATGTGTGCAAGAAATGAAATTTGGCATAAAATAAGTGTAGGACGGGAAGTTGAATTTCATCAATTGGTGTTGAAGGAGTGATAGTTCAATGACACAGAGAGGGTTTGTAAGTGGCAGATAAAATGCACAGAAAAGATTTGGAAAGGGTGAAATTTGAATAGAAGAGAGTGAGTGTGCAAGGAGCTACTTAGAATACAAAAAGTGTGTAGGAAATGGGATTTGAACGTCACACTTTTGGTGTGCATTGAGGAATAATTTAGTGGGACAGACCATGTATATAGAAAATGAAAAATGGATAGTGAAGAATGGCTAAGCAAGAAGTTGAAGTTCAATTGTACAGACCGTGTGTGCACTGAGGGATCAATGAATGGCATAGGGCACATGTACAATGAGTGAAAATTTGATGGTGCAAAATACGTATGCAAATGCTGTTTGTTACATCACACACAGTGGCTGCTCAGTGAGTCCTATTTGAATGACATAGAGTGGTGTAAAAGGAATGGGATTTGGATGGTGCATAATGAGTGTGAAAATGCTTGGAATTTGACTACACCGTCTTTGAGGAAAGATTGGATAATGCCATCAACCTGTGCAAAGAAGAAAATGTGAATTGCACAGAAAGGGTATTCATGGGGTGTTTGTTCAACAGCAGACATTTGTTGCACAAGGGTTAATATTGAATGGAGACAAATTTTTGTAAAGTGTTTCATTTTAATCTCACACTGTGGGAGTGCAAAAAGCAATAGTTTAATAGCACAGATAGTGTCTAAAATTCGTGGCAAATGGATGTTGAAGAATAGATGCACATAGAGAGGATGTTGAATTTCGATGTCTTTGCAAAGTGTGATAACTGAGTAGCATACAGCGGGTTTGCAGAGAATGTATGAGGCACTGAGAAGAATCGTTAATTATGAACTTGAAACTGATTAGCACACAGTTGGTGTGCCAGTTTTGATAATTTAAAGGTCTAAGGTTGGCGTGCAATGAGCGTATGTTATATAGTGCAGAATAAAAAGACAAGATGTTGAGGCTGAATCACATACAATGGGTGTCTAAGGAGTGATAGTTGAATAGCACAAAGTGGTCCAGCAGAAAGTGGAAGATGTTTGGAGCACAATGGATGAATAAGTAGACGAAGTTAAATTGCACACATTGGTTGTACACTGAGTGATTTTGTAAGAAATGGAGCAGTGTGCGAGGAGTGAAAGATGGATGGTCCAGAATGCATGCACTAAGATAAGCCATTGAATCACGCACATCAAGTAAAGGAGGAGTTATATTTGAACAGGAAAGAATGAGTGTGCAAGAATGGAATATGAATGGCATAAATTTGGACTTGTATGAGGGGAATTTGAATCACACAGATTCATGAACTAAGAGTGATTGTTGAAAGGTAAAGGGTTGATATGCAAGAAGGGATGGAGAGCACAGGAATGTGTGCAAAGAGTTGAATTCAAATGCCCAGATGGGGTGTGAAATAAATTAGGATGGAACCAAATGAGAGTGCAAAGTGTGGAGTTCGTATCACATACTCTGGGTGGGCAATGAGGGATATTTAAATGGCACAGAATGTGTGTAAAAGGAATGGCAATTGGATAGTGCAGAATGATTGAACAAGTTTAACCTTTTCATAGTGGATATACAGAGTGATAGTTGTATGGCATATAATGAGTATTCAAAAAGTGTACATGGAATGGTGCAGAATGGGTGAACAATGATTTGAATATGGTCTCATACAGTGGCTGTCTAAGAAGAGCTCGTTGAATGGTGTACACGGAGTGATTGTAGAACGGCATGGAGCAGGTGTCCAAAGAGTGAACCTTGAACAGTGAACATTAGGTGTGCAAAACAATCTAATCTCACACAGTAACTGTACTAATAGTGAAAGCTCAATGGTACAGAGTAAGTGTGCAACAAGTGATTTTGTAAGAGGCTGAGTGTGTGCAGAGAATGATTTGAATATATCAATATGAGTTGAAGGGATTCATAGTTAAATGGCACAATACATATGCACAAAAGTGAAAGTGAGAAGTTGCAGACTTGGTGTTTAAATAGTGGTTGTTAAATGACAACCAATGTCTGTGCAAGGTGTGATACTGTAATGGATGAATAGATTTGAAAGGAGTGTATGTGGAATCAACCAGAACAAATAAGCATGTAGTTGAAGTTGAATTGCACACAGTTGGTATGTAGACTCATAGTTTAATGGCCCAATGTGGGTGTACAAGAAGCATATGGTGAGTGATGCAAAATGAGTGAATAAGGATTTGCAGGTGAATAATATACTGTGTATGTCCAAGGAGTAATAGTTGAATAGCACAAAGAGGTTTTTGCAGGAAGTTGAAGATGTTTGGTGCAGAATCAATGAAGAAAGAAAGTAAGTTTAATTGCACACAGTGAGTGCACACTGAGTAATTGCTGAATAGCACAGAGTGTACAATGATTGGAAGTCTGATGGTGCACAATGTAAGTGCCATGAGGTGCTGTTAAATCACACAAAGTAAGTGGTAAAGAAGTGTTAATATTTTAAGAGCTGAGAGTTGGCAATGCAAACACTTGAATTTGAATGTCGTGGAGTTGCAACTGTAGGAGGGAATTTGATTGAACAGATTTGTGTGCTGGGAGGCATAATTGAATGTCACCAAGAGGGGAAGTGAAGTAAACAGGAAAAGTTGTGTGCATGGAGTGAAATTTAAATAGCACACAGTGGGAGTGCATAGATGGATTTAGGATGGAGCCATATGAGAATGTAACTGAATCACACAAAATGGATGGGCAATGAGGGATACCTGAATGGCACAGATCATGTGTACAAGAGTGGATATCAGAGAATACAGAATGATTGAGCAAGGAGGTGAAATTCAATCATACACAGTGGGTAAACAATGAGTGGTAGTTGAAGGAGAGTATGTGCTCAATAAATGAAAATAAAAGCCATATAATGGTGCCACCGAGTGAAAATCGATGCAAAGTGGGTATGATGAGTGGTTAATGTATCACATACACTGAATGAGAAAGGATCAAAAGCTGAAAGGCACAGATGTAGGAGTGGAATTTGGATGGTATTGAAGAAACATGCAAGGAACAGTTGTTGAATATCATAAAGATGGGTGTGCAAGTAGGTGACTGCAGAATGGTTGATTAAGGAGGCAAATTATATGTTGCTGGCAGGTTATACAACGGGTGAAGTTGAATTTCACAAGATGGGTGAACAAGGAGTAGAATTATAATCACATAGAGTGAGTAGGAGTATGTGGAAGTTGGATTGCACAGAATTGTTTTGCAATGAATGGAAATAGAATGACAAGTAGTGAGTGCTAAAAGAGTGGGAATTGAGTGGATCACAGAATGGGCAGAGAGGATGGGTATACAAGGAATTTAATATGAACAGTGCAGTGTTGACGTGGTAAGGGGAAATGTGAATCACAGAAGTTGGGAGGCAAGAATTGATAGGTGAATGGCACAGGTGGGTTTTTAAGGGATAGAGTCTAAATGGTGCAGAAAGCATGTGCAAGGATTGTGGTTGAATCATACAATTGGTTTGAGGAATTTAAGTGGTGAAGAATGGGCATGAATGAGTGGCTAATTGTACACATTAGGGTAGAAAGAGTAATAATTGAAAGACAAGTGGGTGTTCAGTAAAGGTATGCTGAATACTGTCAAATGGGTGAAGAAGAATTTGAAGAATTGTGCACAAAGGTTGTGCAAGGAGTGATAACTGGATATTACAGAGTGAGCGTAAAATCAGTGTATGCCGAACAGTGTACTTTGGTGGAACAAGGTAAAGAAGTTGAATCTCACAAATTGGGTGTGCAAAGAGTAGAATTTTAATCACATAGAGTGGGCATGTAATAGATTGGAGTTGAATAGCACAGGCCAGATGGTTGTGCAAGGAGTGAAAAGTAAATGGCACAGTGTGGGTATGCATGGGGTGGAAGTTTAACGGTACAGAGTGGGTGCAAAATGTGTGAGAGTTGAATCACAGAATGTGAATGACATATAAAAAATGTCCAAGCATTAGAAATTGATATGTTAAAAAGTGAGTGTCAAGGAATGTAATTGAAATGGCACAGAATGGGTATCCAATGAGTGGAAACTGAATGACACAGTGGGAGTTTTCACTGAGTGAAAGGAGAACTCTTGAATGGAGTTATGATTAAGGGACATGCTAATCTAGCTCCTTTCCACCTATTCATTCTCATATCTTTCTCTTGGTTTTTCCATACTTCTTGCACTTTCTCTTTCTATCTTTATCTCTTCCACTACTTTTCTTCACAACGTTCCCTTGCCCAACCAGTCCTCAACGCTTGGGTAAAACCAGAAACTGAAACTGTTGGCCTAAATATCTCTATTGTCATAGGTGACTATTATCGTGATTCCTGTCCTTCCCTACAGCCAGGCAACATGAGGCCCGGCCAGGAGGAACGACGGGAGGCCTGGCCAGGAGGAACGACGGCTGGCTGCTTCCACACTGACAGATCTGAGAGAGTGTTTTGTGGACGTATTATGGAAGATGACACACTCTTCTCATTATTTAACATTGTTTTATTTAAAATCAAGAAAAATAAACCTTCCTATTTTCATTAAATTATAAATATGAAGAGCACTTAAATTTTTTAAACTTTAAAAATCTGGAATTAGAAGCTTTTATGTCTCATAAATTGTTTCTTCGTCAATAACTATCTTGGCAGCGTTAGCACCAATTTACAGAAAGAAGAACGCTTCAGAGACTTCAGCACTTTGGCAAATCATGGTCCAGACACCATGAGTCAGAACAGCTGGCAGGAAGATTCCTCTTGAGGCCGTAATATGGCATCTCCTACCTATGTGCCTTTTTGTGTTAACCTCAGCTGTACTCTCTGTCGGCCTTCCTCTCAGGCAGAGTGACAACTGGTGATGGGTGACTTTCTCTGAAAAATAATCGTTTTAGCTTTTCCCAGGTGGCACAAGTGGGTCCATCTTTTAACATTTGTAAACTGATAAAAGCCATAAAATGTAAGACATGAAGCGTTCCTTTGTCCACAAGGGCTTTCTAAGCAACAAGTCGGCCCTGACCAAGAGTCAATCCAGAGGTGAATGGACTTCAGCACCCCCAGGCTTCCAGACTATTGAGAAAATCAGACACAAATTTAATTCATATGTAAGAAAAAAGTCTTAGACTCCTAAAGGAGCAGAGATGGAGAGTTTTGGAAGGTTAGAGAGAAGTAAGTGGCTCCATTTTTAAGAACATGTAAAATGAGCATTTAATTCAGAGTCAATGATCAGTAATGATTAGAAATATATTGTTTTTACTAATTATAATGTTAATAAAATATGGACAGTAGCATCCACATTGATTAAGTATTTAATCAGTTACCTGTTTCACAGACAACACTAAGGACTTAATATGCATTTATTTCTCGCAACACTCCTGTCAAATAGTGCAATTATTATCCTTGCTGTGCACAGGAGTCTGCAAGTTTCAAAGTAACTATCCCAGGGCAAACAGCAAGTATGTGGCAGATCTGTAAGGAGAGTCTAATTTGCATCATTATAAAGCCCATGCTCTTGAATCCTTTCAAGGTAAGCATTTATCTCCAAATCGCACCTCCCCATCTTAGAGGTGAAGAAAAAAAGTCACACATTTGGGGTCCCATGCTGGCAAGAAGCAGAACCGCATTTTGAACTGGAGTCTGTTTGACTCCACAGCGGATCCTCTTGACGCTTCTTGTACGCCATAGTATTTGTGGTTATTGCTGTGAGCACGGTTGGAAAGGGATCCAAAGGGTCCAGGTCTCCAGGAGTCCCTGCTCTTCAGTAGAGAAAAAGGGCTCAATTGCCATTTCCATTTGTTCCTTGCAGGATCAGCCACATCTTCCAGAGCAGAGCCAAAATGGGCTGCTGCCAACTGGTCAGCCTTCCGGAGAGAGGAGAGAAATAGAATCCCCATCTGTGTGGTCTACTCATGTCCAGCCTACCAGCCAGCTGTGGTCACAATCACCTGACCACTAAAGGCGAGAGAACCAAAAAGTATTTCTGTGGCATTATTCCTTCCTGCCTTTGCCCAAAGAGGCTGCGGTGAGGGGTAGAGGGGGAAGCCAGGGCTTCTCTCTCCTGACCTGCTAGTGGTTCCCTGGTTAATGAAGTGTCAGAGGTTCTTCCTGAAGCGTTGGCTCCAAATATTGAGTAGTGAGCAGAGATTCGAAGAGTAAAAGGGAGAAAGTGTCAGGAATTCACTTCCATGAGCAAGGCAGAATGAAGCTTGAGTACATCACTGAATTAGCCTCCAGCCCCAGAAACAACCAGCTGAGGGAGCTGAAAGGTGTCAGGGTTTTTTCAGAGAATTAGCTGGCTACTGCGACATCATGAGCCTCACTGTCCCCGAGAGAGGACTGGATATCCCACCCAATAAAGATGGAACTGGGCAAAATTTTATTTTTTGAAGGTCTTCCAGAAAACACTTTTAAAGCCATTGTTACAAATTGTTCACAATCACTTTTTACTTTGGTTTCCTAAGTTATGCACCTCCAATGGAAAGTTGTTTAATGTGGATTTGTAACCGAAAGTTCGGTCTCTGAACCCGATGCCAATCCAAATAACGAGAACAGAGTCTTGAGTGGAAGAGGAAAGGTTTTTACTATGCCAGGCACAGGGAGCAAAGCAAGGGCTCACGCCTCAAAAATTGCTAGCTCCTCAATGAGGAATGGGTAGGGATTTTTATTTGGGGTTTGGGGGACAGGAGGGGGAGCATGTAGCTTGTGCAGCTCGGTGCTTTTCCACCAGCCTGCGTTTGGCCTTGAGAGGCTGCTTGCAGCAAGGCGGTGGGGCTGGGCGGGGTGAGACAGGAGGATGGCAGGCGGGCATCCTTCGCCATTGTCTCTTGTCTCGTCTTCCTGTTTGAGGCGGGTTTGAGCACCAGGAGTCGAGGAGTTGAGGTCTGGGAAGCCTCTGCTCCTTGGTATTCTTGAGACAGCGGCTTTCCTGGCAAACTTCAAGGACACATGATTTGCTAAACTTTAGTGTGCCTCGAACTCCAGGCCACCTGGGCTTTTAACAATTTGTAACTCCCATTTAGTTGTAAAGCTCAAAGAGGCCAAGTTTAAAGAAACAGGTATTTACATGTGAGTGGAGCTAGAGAAGCAGGAAAGGGGGTGGTGGGTTTTAGTTTTAACCCCATATACGCTGGGTTCAATGTGGGGAACTGATGTCAGGGCTGATGTTAAGAGCCTGTAACAGATTTGGAAGGCCCTGGCGTTCTCACATCACTAGTCAATGAGAAAGTTTTAAGTTGAAAGATGAAAAAGATAGAGAAAATTGGTCTACACAGACTCAGACATCAGAAGTTTTGGGTTTTTTAAAATGTCTTTTAAAAATAAATTTCTAATTGGGGCTGGCCCCGTGGCCGAGTGGTTAAGTTCACGTGCTCCGCTGCAGGTAGCCCAGTGTTTCGTTGGTTCCAATCCTGGGCGCGGACATGGCACTGCTCATCAAACCACGTTGAGGCAGCGTCCCACATACCACAACTAGAAGAACCCACAACGAAGAATATACAACTATGTACTGGGGGGCTTTGGGGAGAAAAAGGAAAAAAATAAAATCTTTAAAATAAATAAATAAATAAATTTCTAATTAAAAATTTATCTTCACATTTGCCTCTTTCTGCATGGGGGTGTGTGTGTGTAGTCTGCATAAGAGGAGGCACCCTCTTGATTGAGACTCTCAGTTAATTGAGTGCTTACTGTGCATCACAAAATTCCACCTACACTATGAACATTTTGGAAGTTAAATTACTTAGCCCAGGGAACAACACAGTGCCAGGGACAGCAAGATTAACAGAGTAGGGCTCAGCACACTTCCTGACACACTCCAACTTCATCACAGAGTAGACCTCCCAGACTTGCTTCACTTTTTTCTCCATCTGCTACACATGTGGTGGTTAATTAGGTGTTTGCTGTCCTCTATGGGGTCCTGAACCAGCTCTTCAATTTGCCACAGCAGGTACCCAGGCTTTGCCTCTGCACTCAGCTGAAGGAAAAGTTATCAAGAAAGAGAAGAAATCCAGCTATAATAGTGATGAGAAAGCACAAAGTGATATTTTCCTCACCAGGGGAAAGAGATGTTCAGGAACTAAGTACTACCTGCCAATTCTCAGCAAAATTGGACAGCACAAAAGTGGTCTTGGACACCCTGCTTTGTGAAGCCCTCGACTCCCACACCCCTTTCTGTTCCAGAAAGCCTTCCTTAACCCAACCAACAACATGGTGTTCAAGACAGACAGCTCCAATTCATTATATGTCAGAAAACTACTTTCACCAAAGTTCCGCTCCAGTAGACGTCCTGGACATCGTTTTAACTTCTTGTAACTAGTAAGTATAACATTAAAGCTGTAACCAGAGTAGTGAGGTCAGCATCATGGAAGAATGAGTCATTCCCTTTCTCTCTCCTCTTTGATTTACCTCTGATCAGACATCCATAACCAAATAAAAGCACCTCTGTACAGCACAGCAAAACCCCCGAAAGATTCATCCATCTGTGCACTCAAAAGTGGGTGGACTGGACCTAAAAAGACCCCGTGGAGCCAGAGAGAGGTGGCAGAGGCAGTGGCAGCAAGGGCACACCAGGCCAGCACAACCTTTCTGGCAGAGGAAATGGAGAGTGCAGCTGGTGAGTGGGAGTCTATCTGGCTGCATGTGCTTCAGCTGGAGGGACCTGGTGCTCTCTCACAGTGAGCGGAGGAGGAAAAGGAAATGAAAGAAGGCAGAGAAAGAGAACCAAAGGAATGTGTTTCCAGCTGTCTGCCCCAAGATTCTGGTGGGAGGACCACCCACAGACCTCTGGGATCTCCCCTACTTGAGTATCCCCAATCAGGCTGTGGGCACACTCAAAGCCCCAGGTGCTAAGCACACTCCTCCTCCCACTCCGCTGCCACTTCTTTTATATGTTTCTCTCCACCAGCTTTTTTGCACGAAATCCCACATTTAGCAGCAAGTCAGCACTAATAAGAGAAACCAAAAGCTTGTGCTCCAGTGCCACCTTCTGGAAAACAAAAGGCAGGCTCCTAATTAGCAAGCTGTTGAACCTTTGATTCTTTTTTTCTTTTTTTTAATTGAGGTAACACTGGTTTATAGCATTATATAAATTTCAAGTGTAAGTCACTAGATTTTGATTTCTGGTAGACTACATCATGTTCACCACCCAAAGACTAATCACCAACCATCACCAAACACATGTGCCCTGCCATTCCTTTCGTCCTCCTCTGTCTCCCTCCCCCTCTGGTAATCACCAATCTAATGTTTGTATCTATGTGTTTGTTTGTTGTTGTTTTTATCTTCTACTTGCGAGTGAGATCCCACGGTATTTGACTTTCTCCCTCTGACATATTTCACTTAGCATGATACCCTCAAGATCCATCTATGTTGTTGCAAAAGGCAAGATTTCATCTTTTTTTATAGCTGAGTAGTATTCCATTGTGTATACACACCACATCTTCTTTATCCATTCATCCCTTGATAGGCACTTAGGTTCCTTCCACGTCTTGGCTATTGTGAATAATGCTGTAACAAACATAGGGGTGCGTGTGTGTTTATACATTTGTGTTTTTTGGATAAACATCCCACAATGGAATAGCTAAATCATATTGTAGCTCTATTCTTAATTTTTTGAGGAATCTCCACACTGTTTTCTGTAGTGGCTACACCAGTTTACATTTCCACCAGCAGTATATGAGAGTTCCCTTTTCTCCACATCCTCTCCAATGTGGACACAACTGTTATTTCCTGTCTTGTTAATTATAGCCATTCTGAAGGGTGTGAGGTGATATCTCATTGTGGTTTTGATTTTCATTTCCCTAAGAATTAGTGATGTTGACCATCTTTTCATGTGCCTGTTGGTCATTTGTATATCTTCTGTGGAGAAATGTCTGTTCAGATCCTCTGGCTGGCCTGGGTGAGCTGGATTAAATCAATGCTCTGGTAGGTGGGGACAACTCCTGCACTAACAGGCCAGGGGAAGAACTCCAATGGTGTCTGCCAGCTTCCATGTCAACGTACCTGTACTAGGTCCCAATAATAGCTGCCACGATTGTCCTAGTCCTGGGAAGGTGGTCCCAGTTGCCTCCTGCCTCTCTGAAATGCACTCAGAGCTTATAAAATGAGTCTCATTTACCAAAGGACTGTGCACCTTTCCTTCTGGTGATTTTGTGTTGGTTTCTGGATTGGGTGAATTTGAGCATGGGCTCGTTAAGAGCAGGCTTTTCTTTCTCTGAAATTCAATAGATTTTCTGGGAGTATTCCCTGTTGATTTTAATGGTCAGCAAAGCCAGGTATTATGACACTCATCTCTGTTGTGCTAAGTTCAAAAGCTGCTTATTATGGCACAACTCTCCCACTCAGATCCCCCACTCCTCCAGGAAAAACTTCACACCTTAATATTGCTCATGGCTGTGAAGCACCACAGCTAGAATGTGTTTTTTCCCTCCCCAGACAGGTATTTCTGCCTCTTCCCCCTCGGTCAGCACTGTCCCTTGTTCTGGGGATTCTTTTTATCCAGTTTCCAGGGCTCTCTCAGAGGTAATTGTCCCACAGGTAGTTGTAAATTTGTTTTGTCCATGAGAAGAGGTGAGTTCAGAGTCCACCTATGCTGCAATCTTCCCAGCAATCCGTTGAACATTTAGAATCAAAGTAAATAAAGCCTTCCCTAAATAGGAAAAGTGTTTGCTACTTCAAATGTGATGACAGAGGCACTTTTTATCAAACATCATGAAAAATTATGGTAATACAGTATCACAAAAGGAAAATGACTCTTTTCCAGAAACCGAACACAAAGACACAAAATATTGCAATGTTACTGATAAAAAATTCAAAATAGCTGATATGAATAAATTCAAAAAGCTACAAGAAAATGCAGAAAGGCAATGCAACAATTGCAGGCATAAAATTAATGAACAGAAGGAGTACTTTACCAAAGAGATTGAAATTCTAAAAAGAAGCAAACTGAAATTCTGAAGCTGAAGAACTCAACACACAGATAAAGAGTGTATTAGACATAGAGCAAATCAGACGGCACAGAGAGTAAGTGAAGTCAAGAGTAGGAATGTAGAAGTGTTTCAGGTGGAAGGGAGAGAGAGCTAAGCTTTAAAAAGTAAAGAAACCCTACAAGAACTATCAATCTCCATTAGAAAAGACAACATTAGACTAATGGGTATACCAGAAGGAGAAGAGAGGGAGAAAGGAACAGAAAGAATACTTAAAGATAGGATAGCTGAGAATTTGCTAAACCTGAGGAAGGAATTGGATATACAAGTCCACAAAGCTAATAGAACACCTTATTATCTCAACATAAAAAAGATGTTCTCTAAGACATATTATATTAAAACTGTGCAAATCAATAATAAACAAGTAATTTTAAATGCAGCCAGTCAAAAAAGGACAGTAACCTACAAAGGAACTCCCATTAGATTATCTGCAGATTTCTCAACAGAAAATCTACAAATCAGGAGAGAGTGGAATGACATATTCAAAGTATTGAAAGATAAAAATTTCCAGTCAAGAATGCTCTATTCATTAAAGTTCATCTTCAGGAATGAAAGAGAAATAAAGGCTTTCCCAGACAAACAAACCTAAGGGAATTCACCACCATGAAACAAAAAGGAAACAGTACACAAAACTCTAATTAAGGTGATTAATACAGGCATATCTGGGAGATATTTTGGGTTCAACTCCAGACCACTACAATAAAGTGAGTCATACAAATGTTTTGGTTTCCCAGTGTACATAAAAGTTATATTTACACTATTCTGTAATATATTAACTGTGCAATAGCATTATATCTTAAAAAAACAATTTACATAGCTTAATTAAAAAGCACACTAGGAGCTAAGGAAGGGGAGCTGATCTTCATCGCTCCTCCACATTAGATGGTCCATTTTGCTGTTAGGGTTGAGTATCTTATTCAAGCCATTTAACTCTCAAAGCATACTGAGGGTTGTGAATCTTTGCCCAGGCTGCTCAGCAGAAGAAATTCCACAAAAGAGCCCCCTCTCTGTGAAAGCTAACAGCCTTCAAGAGGTTAAGTAATTTTCCCAAGACCATGTAGTTGCAAATGTGGAAGCTGGGATGGGAACACAGACAGTGTGACAATAGAGCCAAAACATTCAATCACAGAGCAGTGCCAATTCAGGCTGGATCTCAGAAGTAAAGACTCTTAGCGGCACACCAGAGGATATAAAATATAGAGTTTTAAGTGCAGTGACATGCTTTGTAGAATTCTGCTTTCTTATTTTCTTCTTTAAAAATGTTAAATTTGAGGGGTGACATCAGCATCATGGCAGAGTGAGCTGTTCCCTTTCTCTCTCCTCTAAGTTACAACTCAATGGACATTCATTCACCAGCAGAGCATTCCCTGCAGAGCACAACAGGATGTCAGAGAGATCCATGCATCTGAAGGAGGGTGGACTGGATCCTGGGAGGTGGTGGAACTAGGAGAGCACACCCCTCCCCATCCCCAGCATCAGCGATCTGAGTCACAGGTCCTCATGCAGCAGCTGGTGCAACTGTAAGAGGAGGAAGGGGCAGCACAGCCTGCACAAATGCTTTTGGAGTTGTAGCATGGCCCATGGGAGCACCCACTGTATCACGGCAGCCCCACTGGTGGAAATGCTCTACACTGAATGGTGGCAGTACACCTCCTGTGAAAGTGCTCACCCACTGAGTGCAGCACAAGCAAGAAGACATCCTACTGCTCAGAAGGCCCACAGAGCACAACAGCCCATGGGACCCACCAAGTGTGGGCTCAGCCCCTGCAGAGGCACCCATCTGGTGTAGTGCAGCAGCACAGCTGGTCTCTTGCCAAGCACAGGGGACCCAGCCACCCAAGAGTGACCAATCTGCAGAGCACAGAGGCACTGTCTAAAGTGCATGACCCACCCAATCAGCACAGACCCTGCCCAGAGGTTGAGCACAACCTGCAGAGCAGCTGCAGCCAGCTGTGCAAACACACAGCAGCACTACCCACACAAGTTCCTACAGACTAGGAAGGCTCAGAAAATTCATCTCCTGCTCCTCCCCCACCATTGGTGGCAGGTGGAATCTGTGACCTGATACTACCACAAATACACTGACAAAAGATCATTTCATCAAACACCATGAAGAATTACAGTAACACTTCAGAGGAGAAGGAAATGACATGTCTCCACAGACCAATCCTGAAGTGACAGAAATTTAAAACCTGAGTGACAGAGAATTCAAAATACTTGTCATAAAGAGACCCAATGATTACAAGAAACTCAGAAAGACAGTTCCGTGAACTCAGGAATAAAATTAATATGCAGAAGGAATACTTCACCAAAGAGATTGAAGCTCTAAAAAAGCAAACAAACAGAAATTCTGATATGAAGAACACAATTAATGAGATAAAAATAACCTAGAAACCATAAAAAATAGAACTGATGTTATGGAGGACAGAATTAGTGAATTAGAGGACGGAAATATAGAAATGCTTCAGGTAGAGGAGGAGAAAGAATTAAGATTTTAAAAAATGAATAAATTCTTTGAGAGATATCTGACTCAATTAGGAAAAGCAATATAAGGATTATAGGTATTCTACAAGGATAAGAAGGAGAGAAAGGAGCAGACAGCTTATTCAAAGAAGTAATAGCTGAGAACTTCCCAAACCTGGGGGAAAAACTGGACTTACTAGTATACAAAGCCAATAGAACTCCTAGTTCTATCAATGGAAAAAGACCTTCTCCAAGGCATATAATATTAAAACTGGCAAGGGCAATGACACAGAAAAAATATTAAGGGCAGCAAGGCAGAAGAAAATAAACTACAAAGGAACCTCTAACAAGTTTTCAGAGAATTTCTCAGCAGAAACCTTACAGAGTAGGAGAGAATGCAATGATATATTCAAAATAATGAAAGACAGAAGCTTTCAGCCAAGAATACTTTACTCAGAAAAACTATCCCTCTAATATGATGGAGAAATAAAAGCTTTCCCAGATGAGCAAAAGTTGAGGGAGTTCATTACCACTAGACCTACCTTACAAGAAATGATGAAGGTAGACCTCCTACATGAAAGAAAATGACAAAGGTTTACAAAGCTTTGAGCAAGGAGAAAAATAGACAAAATCAGAAAATTGCAGCTCTCTATCAGAAAAAGTTAAGAAACAACTATAACATAAAAATGAAGGGAAGGAAAGTATCAAAAATAACTATAAGCACTTCAATTTAGTCACAAACTCACAATATAAAAAAGAAGAATTTGTGACAACAATAACTCAGAAGGGGAAGAGGAAAAGGGTAGAACCTGCTTAGCCTAATGGAGATAAGAGGCTCTCAGAAAATGGGCTATCTCACCTATGAAATCTTTTATACAGACCTCACAGTAACCACTGAGCGAAAAATCAAAGCAGAGTCACAATTCATAAATAAAGAGAAAACTGGAAAACCATCACAGAAAACCACAAAACTGAAATGGCAGTCAGAAATATACAAGGAAAAAGGAACAGTGGAAATATAGTATACCTGGAAGATGAGAGAAAATGGCAATATTAAGCCCTCATATATCAATAATTGCTCTAAATGCAAATGGATTGAATTCTGCAATCAAAGGACAGAGTGGCTGGATGGATTACAAAACAAGACCCAACATTATGCTGCCTCTGGGAAATATATGTCAGCTCTAAAGAGAAACATAGGCTCCTAAGGGATGGAAGACAATACTCCTAGCAAATGGCAAACAAAAGAAAGCAAGTGTTGCCATGTTTATATCAGACAAAGTATACTTCGAGATAAGACAGGCTATGAGAAACAACGAGGGGCAGCATACAATGAGAAAAGGGGCATTCTATCAAGAGGAAATAACATTTATGAATATATATGCACCAAACACAGGGGCACCAAAGTATATGAAGCAACTATTAACAGACCTAAAGGGAGAAATTGACAGCAACCCAGTAATAGTAGAGGACCTCAGCACCCCACTTGCATCAATGGATAGATCATCCAGACTGAAAGTCAACAAGGAAACATGGCCTTAAATGAAGCACCAGACCAAATAGACTTAGATATATATAGAACACTCCATCCAAAAACAACAAATTACTCATTTTTCTCAAGTGCACATGGAACGTTCTCAAAGACAGACCATATGTTGAGATACAAGTCAAGTTTCAATAAATTTAACAAGATTGAAATCATATCAAGCATCTTTTCTGTCCACAGTGCTATGAAACTAGAAATCTACACAAGAAAAAAGCTGAGAAAGGCACAAATGTGTGGGTATTAAACAACATGCTATGCTACAGAACAACCATTGGATCAATGAAGAAATCAAAGGAGAAATCAAAAAATACCTAGAGACGAATGAAAATGAAAACACAACCTACCAACTTTTATGGGATGCAGGAAAAGCCGTACTAAGAGGGCAATTTATAATAATACAGTCCTACCTCAACCAACAACAAAAGTCTGAAATAAATCATCTTAAATGACACCTAACAGAACTAGAACAAAAAGAACAAACAAAGGTCAAAGTCAACAGAAGGAGGGAAATAATAAAAATTAGAGAAGAAATAAATGAAATAGAGACTAAAAAACAGTTGAGAGGATCAATGAAACTAAGAGAAGATAAACTTTCTGCTTCTTTGAGAAGATAAACACAATTGAAAAACCTTTAGTCAGACTCACTAAGAAAAGAGAGAAGGGACAAATAAATAAAATGGGAAGTGAAAGAGGAGAGATTACAACAGATACCACAGAAATACAAAGGGTTATAAGAGAATACTATAAAAACTATATGCCAACAAATTGGATAACCTTGAAGAAATTGATAAATTTTTAGACTCATACAACCTCCCAAAACTGAATCGAGAAGAAATAAAGAATACGAATAGACCAGTCACAAGTAAAGAGAAAGAAACAACAATCAAAAAACAAAAGTCTAGGACCAGATAGCTTCTCTGGAGAATTATACCAAACATTCAAAGAAGATTTAATGCCTATCCTTCTCAAACTATTTCAAATAGTTGAAGAAGACAGAATACTTTCTAACTCATTCTATGAGGCAAACAGTATAGTGACACCAAAACCAAACAAGGATGACACAAAGAAGGAAAATTAGGCCAACATCCTGGATGAACATAGATGCAAAAGTCCTCAACAATATATTGGCAAACTAAATACAGCAACACACTAAAAGGATGTTACACCAAGACCAAGTGGGATTTATACTAGGAATACAGGGATGGTTCAACACCACGAATCAATCAATGTGATACACCACATTAATAAAATGAGGAATACAAACCACATGATCATGTCAATAGATGCAAAGGAAGCATTTGACAAGATCCAACATCCATTTATGATTAAAAAAATCCTGGAACTACATCTCAATAAAATGGACATAGAAGGAAATATCTCAACAGAATAAAGGCCATATCCACAGAAAACAACATACTCAATGGTGAAAAAATGAAATCCATCCCTCTGGGAACAGGAACAAGACAAGCGTGCCCACTCTCAACACTCCTATTCAACATCGTACTGGAGGTTTTGACCAGAGCAGGTAGGCAAAAAAAGAAAAGAAGGTATCTGAATTGGAAAGGAAGAAGTAAAACTCTCGCTCTTTGCAGATGACATGATTCTATGTACAGAAAACCTTAAAGAATCCACTAGAAAACTAATAGAAATAACAACTACAGCAAAGTTGTAGGGCACAAAATCAATTTACAAAAATCAGTTGCATTTCTATAAACTAGTAATGAACTAGCAGAAAGAGAAGTCAAGAATACCATCCCATTTACAATTACAACAAAAAGAATAAAATATCTATGAATAAATTTCACTAAAGCGGTGAAAGACCTGTACACTTAAAACTGTAAGACATTATTGAAAGAAACTGAAGAAGATATATACAGAAATGGAAAGATATTCCATGCTCATGGATTGAAAGAAGAAACAAAGTTAAAATGTCCATATTACCTAAAGCAATCTATGGATTCAATGCAATCCCAATCAGAATCCTAATGACATTCTTCGGAGAAATAGAACAAAGAATCCTAAAATGTATATGGAACAAAAAAAGACCCTGAATATCGAAAGCAATCCTGAGCAAAAAGAACAAAGCTGGAGGCATCACAATCCCTGAATTCAAAATATACTACAAAGCTATAGTAATCAAAACAGCATGGTAAGTCACACAGATCAATGGAATAGATTGAAAGCCTCGAAATAAAATAACACATCTATGAACAGTTCATCTTCAATGAAGGAGCCAAGAACATAGAATGGATAAAGGAAAGTCTCTTCAATAGTGTTGGAAAAATTGGACAGCCAGATGCCAGTGAATGAAAGTGGACCATTATCTTACCCCATACACAAAAATTAACTTGAAATGGATTAAAGGCTTGAATGTAAGACCTGAAACCATAAAACTCCTAGAGGAAAATATAGGCAGTACACTCTTTGGCATAGGTCTTAGCAGCATATTTTTGAATACCATATCTACTCAGGCAAGGGAAACCATAGAAAAAATACACAAATGGGACTACATCAGACTACAAAGCTTCTGCAAGGCAAAGAAAACCATCAACAAAATGGAAAGACAACCCACTAAATGGGAGAAAGTATTTGCAAATTATATATCCAACAACGAGTTAATTTCCAAAATATATAAAGAAGTCAAAGAGCAACAACAAAAACAAAAAACAAAAAAGCTGATCAAAAAATGAGCAGAGTATGTGAACAGATATATAGATGGCCAACAGACACATGAAAAGATGTTCAACATCACTAATTATCAGGGAAATGCAAATCAAAACTACAATGAGATATTGTCTTATGCCTGTCACAGTGGCTGCAAATACCAAGACAAAAAACAACAAATATTGGAGAAGATGTGGATAAAAGGGAACACTCCTACACTGCCGATGGGAATGCAAACTGGTGCAGCCACTATGGAAAACAATATGGAGATTTCTCAAAAAAATTAAAAATAGAAATATCATATGATCTAGGTATCCCACTACTGGGTATTTATCCAAAGAACATCAAATGAACAAAACGAAGAGATATAGGCACCCTTATGTTCGTTGTAGCATTATTCACAATAGCCAAGACATGGAAACAATGCAAGTGCCCACCAACTGATGAATGGATAAAGAAGATGTGGTGTATATATTTAGAATGGAATACTACTCGTCTATACAAAAGACAAAATAATCCCATTCACAACATGGATAGACCTTGATGGTATGATGTTAAGCAAAATAAGCCAGACAGAGAAAGACAAATGCCATATGATTTCACTCATATGTCAAAGTCATGGATAAAGAGAACAGATTAATGCTTACCAGAGGGGAAGGGGGTTGGGGGTGGGCAAAAGGGGTAAAGGGTCACATATGTATGGTTACCAATAAAAATTAGACTATCGGTGGTGAGTGTGATGTAGTCTATACAGAAACTAAGTAATAATATACCCCTGAAATTACAAAATGTTATAAACCTCAATAAAATAATTTTAAAAAACAGAAAATACTTTATTGCTAAAAAATGCTAATCACCATCTGAGCCTTCAGCAATCATAATCTTTTGCTGGTAGAGGGTCTTGCTTCGATGTTCATGGCTGCTGACTGATCAGGGTGGTGGTTGCTGAAGGTTCCGGTGGCTGTGGCAATTTCTTGAAATGGGACAACAATAAAGTCTGCCACTTGATTTCCCCTTCCTTTCGTGAACAATTCCTCTGTAGCATGCAATGATACTTGACAGCATTTTACCCATAGTAGAACATCTATCAAAATTGGAGTCAATCTTTTAAAACCCTACCACTGCTTTATAAACTAAGTTTATGTAATATTCTAAATCCTTTCTTGTCATTTTCACGATTTTCACAGCATTTTCACCAGGGGTAGTTTCTTTGCCTATCCATAAGAAGCAATTCCTCATCCATTAAAGTTTTATCATGAGATTTCAGCATTCAATCACATCTTCAGGCTCCACTTCTAATTCTAGTTCTCTTGCTATTTCTACCACATCTGCAGTTACTTCCTCCACTGAAATCTTAAATCTCTCAAAGTCACCCATGAAAGTTGGAATCAACTTCTTCCAAAATCCTGTTAATTTTGATATTTTGACCTCTTCCCGCAAATCACAAAAGTTCTTAATGTCGTCTAGAATGGTGAATCCTTTCCAGAAGGTTTTCAAGTCACTTTGCCCAGATCCATTAGATGAACGACTATGACAGCTATAGCCTTAAGAAACGTATTTCTTAAATGGTAAGACTTGAAGGTCAGAATTACTTTATCCACGAGCTGCAGAATGGATGTTGTATTAGAGGCAGGCAAACAACATTAATTTTGTTGTACATCTCCAACAGAGCTCTAGGGTGACCAGGGCTTAAAATATTCCATAAACCATGTTGTAAACAGATGTGCTGTCATCCAGATTTTGTTGTTCCTTTTATAGAGCACAGGAAGAGTAGATTTAGCATAATTCTTGAGGACTCTAGGATTTTTGGAATGATAAATGAATGTTGTCTCAACTTAAAGTCACCAGCTGCATCATCTACTGCCAGGAGAGTCAGCCTGTCCTCTGAAGCTTTGAATCCAGGCATTAACTTCTTTCTAGCTATGAAAGTCCTAGATGGTGTCTTCTTCCAATACCAGGCTGTTTCATCTACATTGAGAATCTGTTGTTTAGTGCAGGCACCTTCGTTAATTATCTTTGCTAGATCTTCTGGAGAACTTGCAGCAGCTTCTATGTTAGCACTTGCTGCTTCACCTTGCACTGTTATGGAGACGGCTTCTTTCCTTAAACCTCATGAACCAACCTCTGCTGGCTTCAGACTCTTCCTTTCCAGCTTCCTCGCCCCTCTCAGGCTTCATAGAGTTGAAGAGAACTAGGGCTCTGCTCTGGATTATGCTTTGGCCTAACAGAATGCTGAGGCTGGTTTGATTTTCTACATGGACCACTAAAACTTTCTCCATATCAGCAATAAGCCGTTTCATTTTTTTATCATTCACTTGCTCACTGGAGCAGCACTTTTAATTTCCTTCTAGAACTTTTCCTTTGTTTTCCCAACTTGACTAACTGTGTGGTGCAAGAGGCCTTGCACCTTTCAGCCTATTTTGGTTTTCAACATAGCTTCTTCACCAAGCTTAATCATTTCCAGGTTTTGATTTAAAGTGAGAGACAGTGTGACTCTTCCTTTCACTTGAACACTTGGAAGCCATTGTTAGGTTATTAATTGGCCTGATTTCAATGTTGTTGTGTCTCAGAGAATAAGGAGACCTGAGGAGAGGGAGAGAGACGGGGAATGGCCAGTCAGTGAGGAAGTTAGAACAGACAAGACATATCCATTAAATTTACCATCTTATATAGGTATGGCTCATGGTGCCCCAAAGCAATTACAACAGTAACATCAATGATCAATGATCATATATCATCATAATAAATATAATAATAATAAAAATTTGAAATATTGTGGGAATTACCAAAATGGGACACAGAGACATGAAATGAGCAAATGCTGTTGGAAAAATGGATAGACTTGCTTGATGCAGGGTTGCCATAAACCTTCAAATTGTAAAAAAAAAAAAAAAAATGCAGTATTTGTGAAGCAAAATAAAATGATCTATGCCTGTAGACAATCAGAATGAGAAAACTGTAACTCTGTTTTACAGTAGTATATTAAACACTGAATTATAGCATAAAGGTTAAAGGAAAAAGTATTAAAAATAACTATAGCTACTACAACTTGGTAATGAAATTGCAGCATAAAAAGAGATAACTTGTGCCATCAAAAATATAAGAAAAGAAGATACATAAAATGTAAAAAATGTATGTAAGAGATATATAAAATATAAAAAGATGAAACCTTTATAGGCAAATGAAGATAAACTGTTATCAGCAGGTAAAGGACTATAGAATCTATGAGATGTTTTATGTAAACCTCATGGTAACCACACAGCAAAAATTAAAATTAAAAAATGGGAGGCTGAGAAAATCACGATGGAAAACCATTTACAAAGTAGACAGAAAAAGAAGGAGAAAGAAACAATGGAGAATCAAAATAACAAGGAGGCAAAAACAAAATGACAGTCATAAATCCTTGCATGGCGATAATCTCCTAAACATGAATGGATTGAACTCACCAATCATAAGTAACAGAATGGCTGGACGGATTAAAAAAACAAGACCAAACTATGTGCTGCCTACAGGAGACCCATTTCAGCTCTAAAGATATACATATGCTCAAAATGAAAAAATAGAATAAGACATTTCGAGCAAAAAGGAAACTAAAAGAAGGTGAGTGTAGCCATAATTATATCAGACAAAATAGGCTTTAAGCTAAAAAGGGTAACAAAAGACAAAGAAGGTAATTCTATTAAAAAAAAAGGGTCAATACATAGAAAATATACAACAATCATAAATATATATACACTTCCAAGACTTGAGCACCAAATTTTGTTATCTAAATACTAAGAGATCTTAAGGGAGAAATAGACAACAATAAAGTAATAATTGGGGATTTCAATACCCCACTATCAGCAATGCATAAATCATCAAGGCAGAAAATCAACAAGGAAATTTTTGAATTAAAACACACATTACAACAAATGGACTTAACAGATATATACAACACATTCCATCCAACAGCAGCAAAACACACATTCTTCTCAAACGCCTGTGGAACATCCTCTGGGATATATCATATGATAGGACACAAAACAAATCTTAACAAATTTAGGAAGACTGAAATCATACCAATTATCTTTTCTGACCATAACGATATGAAACCAGAAATCAACAAGTGGAAAGTGAAAAGATCTAAAAATATCTGGAGACAAAACCACACACTTCTAAACAACAAATTGGTCAAAGAAAAAATCAAAAGGGACATAAAAAATTGTCTCAAAACAAATGAAAATGGAAAAATAACATAGCAAATATTGTAGGATGCAGCAAAAGCAGTTTTGAGAGGTAAGTTTATAGCGATAAATGCATATACTAAGAAATTAGAAAGATCTCAAATAACCTAACTTTACGCTTCAAGGAACTAGAAAAAGAAGAACAAATTAAGCCCAAAGTTATCAGAATGAAGGAAATAAGAGAGATCAGAATGAAAATAAATGAAATAGGACCAGAAAACAAAAGAAAGGGTCAATGAAACTAAGAGCTGGTTCTTCAAAAAGACAAACAAAATTGACAAACCTTTAGCTAGAGTAAGAAAAATAAGAGAGAAGACAAATAAAATTAGAAGTGAAAGAGGAGACATTACAAATGATACTACAGAAATAGAATCATAAGAGTCTATTATGGACAATTATGTGCCAACAAATTACATAACCTAGAAGAAACAGATAAATCTCTAGAAACATACAACCTACTAAGACTGAATCAGGAAGAAATAGAAAATTTTAACAGATCAGTAATTATTAAAGAGATTAAATCAGTAATCAAAAACCTTACAACACAGAAAACTCTAGGAGCTGACAGCTTCACTGGTAAATTCTACCAAACATTTAAAAAAGAATTATTGTCAGTTCTTCTCAAAGTCTTCCAAATATTTAGATAATAGGCAACACTTCTAAATTTATTCCATGAGGCCAGCATTATCCAGATACCAAAATCAGATAAGGACACTGCGAAAAAAGAAAACAATAGACAATATCCCTAATAAATATATATGCAAAAATTCTCAACAAAGTATTAGCAAACCAAATTCGAGAACACATGAAAGCAACTATACAAAATGGCCAAGTGGGATTTATCCCTGGGATGCAAGATTAAACAAATGCTACTGAACAACTATTGGGTCAATGAAGAAATAAAAGGAGAAAATTTTTTTTAAATATCTAGAGACAAATGAAAATACAGCGTACCAAAATTTATAGGATACAGCAAAAACAGTACTAAGAGGGAAGTTTACAGCAATAGAAGTCTCCCTTAAGAAACAAGAAAAATCTTAAATAAACAATATAATAATATACCTAAAGGAACTAGAAAAAGAAGAAAAAACAAGCCCAAAATCAGTAGAAGGAAGAAAATAATAAAAATCAGGGGAAAAAATAAATGAAATAGACACAAAAAAAAGTAGAAGTAAAGCAATGAAACTAAGAGCTGGTTCTTTGAAAAGATAAACAAAATCAACAAATCTTTAGCTAGACTCACCAAGAAAAAGAGAGAAGGCTAAAACAAGATCAGAAACATATGAAGAGAAATTACAACAGACACTACAGAAATAAAAAGGACTATAAGAGAACACTGCAAAAAAAGTCTATGCCAATGAATTGGATAATTGAGAAGAAATGGCTAAAATCTTAAAATCATACAACCTTCCAAAATTGAATCAAGAAGAAATAGAGAATCTGAATAGACCAATAAGTAGTAAGGAGATTAAAACAGTAATAAAAAATCTCCACAAAAACAAAAGTCCAGGACCAGATGGCTTTCCAGGTGAATTTTACCAAACATCCAAAGAAAAATGAATACCTATCCTTCTCAACTCTTACAAAAAAATTGAAGAGGAGGGGATGCTTCCTAATTCATTCTACATGGCCAGTATTATCCTGATACCAAAACAAGACAAGGACAACAACAAAAAAGAAAATTATAGGCCAATATCACAATAAACATAGATGTAAAAATCCTCAACAAAATACTAGCAAATCAAATACAATAATACACTAAAAAGATCATACACCATGATCAAGTGGAATTTATTCCAGGCATACAAGGATGGTTCAACATCCACAAATCAATCAATGTGATACACCACATTCACAAAATGAAGAACAAAAATCACTTGATCATCTCAATAGATGCAGAGAAAGAATTCAGCAAGATACAGCATCTATGTATGATAAACTCTGAATAAAATGGATATAGGGGGCCAGCCATGTGGCCCAGTGGTTAAGTTCACACGGTCCACTTTGGCAGTCCAGGGATTCACTGTTTGGATCCTGGGCATGGACATGGCACTTCTCATCAAGCCATGCTGAGGCAGCATCCCACGTAGCACAATCAGAGGCACTCACAATTAGAATATACAACTATGTACGTATTACCTAAAGCAATCTACAGATTCAACGCAATCCCTACCAAAGTTCCAATAACAGTTTTCACAGAAATAGAACAAAGAATCCTAAAGTTTATATGGAACAACAAAAGGCTCTGAAAGTCCAAAGGAATCCTGAGAAAAAAGAATAAAGCTGGCAGAATCACAATTCCTGAATTCAAAATATACTGCAAAGCTATAGTAGTCAAAACAGTATGAAACTGGGAGAAAAACAGACATGCAGATCAAGGGAATAGAATTGAGAGCCCAGAAAGAAATCCACACATCTATGAATAGCTAATTTTTTTCAGTTATTTCATTGAGATCAAAATGGTTTATGACATTTTGTAATTTCAGGTGTACATTATTATTTATCGATTTCTGTGTAGACTGCATTATGCTCAACACCAGTAGTCTAATTTTTATCTGTCACCATACATATGTGCCCCTCTACCCCTTTCACACATCCCTCATACCCCTTCCACTCTGGAAACCACTAATCTGTTCTCTTTATGCATATATTTCTTTATTTTCCACATATGAGTGAAGTCATGCAGTATTTGCCTTTCTCTGTCCAGCTTATTTGGCTTAATCCAATCCAACTCATTGCAAATGGGACAACGTTGGTGTTTTTTTTTATGACTTTTATGACTCAGTAGTATTCCATTGATGTATATACCACCTCTTCTTTATCCATTCTGCCATAGAAGGGTACTTGGGTTGCTTCCACATCTTGGCTATTGTGAATAATGTTGCAATGAACATGGAGGTTCATAAATCTCTTTGAATTATTGATTTCAATTTCTTTGGATAAACACCGGGTAGTGGGATAGCTGGATCACATGGTATTTCTATTTTAAATTTTTTGAGAAATCTCCATACTTTTTTCCATGTGGCTGCACCAGTTTGCATTCCCACCAGCAGTGTATGAGGGTTCCATTTTCTTCACATACTCTACATTTGTTATTGTTTGCCTTGGTGATTATAGCCATTCTGACAGGCATAAGATGATATCTCATTGTAGTTTTGATTTGCAATTCCCTGATAATTAGGTTGTTGAACACCTTTTTATGTGCCTGCTGGCCCACTGTATATCTTCTTTGGAAAAATGACTGTCCAATCCTCTGCCCATTTTTGATCAGGTTGTTTGTTTTTGTGTTGTTGAGTTGTTTGAGTTCTTTAAATATTTTGGAATTTAACCCCTTATCAGATATATGATTTGCAAATATTTTCTACCATTTGGTGGGTTGTCTTTTCATTTTGTTGATGGTTTCCTTTGCCTTGCCGAAGCATTTTAGTCTGCTGGAGTCCCGTTTGTTTATTTTTTCTATGGTTTCCCTTGCCTGAGTAGACATTGTATTTAAAAAGATGCTGCTAAGACTGATGTCAACAGCATACTGTCTATGTTTTCTTCTAGGAGTTTTATAATTTCACCTCTTACATTCAGGTCTTTAATCCGTTTTGTGTTAATTTTTGTGTATTGTGTAAGATAATGATCTATTTTCATTCTTTTGCATGTGGCTGTCCAGTTTTCACAACACCATTTATTGAAGAGACTTTCCTTTCTCCACTGAATGTTCTTAGCTCGCTTGTCGAAGATTAGCTGTCCATAGATGTGTGGCTTTGTTTCTGGGCTTTCAATTCTGTTCCATTGATTCCTGTGTCTGTTTTTTGTGCCAGTACCATGCTGTTTTGACTACTATAGCTTTGTAGTAGATTTTGAAGTCAGTGATTGTGATGCCTCCAGTTTGATCTTTATTCCCAGGATTGCTTTGGCTATTCAAAGTCTTTTGTTGTTCCATTTAAACTTGAGCGTTCTTTGTTCTATTTCTGTGAAGAATGTCAACTGTGTTGAATCCTTAGATTGCTTTAGGTAACACAGACATTTTAACTCTATTTATTTTTCCAATCCATGAGCATGGAATATCTTTCCATTTCTTACTATCTTCTTCAATATTTCTTTCAAATTTATTTCAATAAGGTCTTATTGTTTTAAGTATATAGGTCTTTCACCTCTGGTTAAATTTATTCATAGATATTTTATTCTTTTTGTTGTGGTTGTAAATTGGATTGTATTCTTGACTTCTCTTTCTGCTAGTTTACTATTAGTTTACAGAAAAGCAACTGAGTTTTGTAAGTTGATCTTGTACCCTGCAACTTTGCTGTAGTTGTTGATTATTTCTAATAGTTTTATGATGGATTCTTTAGAGTTTTCTATATATAGAATCATGTCATCTGCAAACAGCAAGAGTTTCATTTCTTCCTTTCCAATTTGGATTCCTTTCATTTATTTTTCTAGCCTAATTGCTCTGTTCAAAATCTCCAATACTATGTTGAATAGGAGTGGCAAGAGTGGGCAGCCTTATCTTGTTCCTGTTCTCAGAAGGATGGCTTCATTTTATCATGATTAAGTATAATGTTGGTTGTGGGTTTTTTATATTTTGTCTTTATTATGTTATTTTCCTTCTATATCCATTTTATTGAACGTTTTTATCATAAATGGGTATCAGATCTTGTCAAATGCTTTCTCTGCATCCATTGACATGATCATGTGATTTTTATTCCTCATTTTGTTAATGTGGTTTATTACGTTGATTGATTCGTGGATGTTGACCTATCCCTGCATCCCTGGTATAAATCCCACTGATCATGGTGAATGATTCTTTTAACGAATTGCTGTATTTGGTTTACCAATATTTTGTTGAGGATTTTTGCATCTATATTCATCAGCAATATTGGCCTGTTATTTCCCTTCTTTGTGTTGTCTTTGTCTGGTTTTGCTGTCAGGGTGATGTTGGCCTCATAAAATGAGTTAGAAAGTGTTCTGTCTTCTTCAATTTTTTGTAATAGTTTGAGAAGGATAGGTATTAAATCTTCTTTGAATTTTTGGTGTAATTCTCCAGAGAAGCTATCTGGTCCTGGACTTTCGTATTTTGAGAGGTTTTTGATTACTGTTTCAATCTCTTTACTTGTGATTGGTCTATTCAGATTCTCTATTCCTTCTTGATTTGGTTTTGGGAGGTTGTATGAATGTCAGAATTTATCCATTTCTTCTAGGTTATCCAGTTTGTGGGCATATACTTTTTCATAGTTTTCTCATAATCCTTTGTATTTCTGTGATATACATTTTAATTTCTCCTCTTTCATTTCAAATTTTATTTATTTGTGCCTTCTCTCTTTTTTCTTAGTGAGTCTGGCTAAGGGTTTTTCAACTTTGTTTATCTTCTCAAAGAACCAGCTCTTAGTTTTGTTGATCCTTTCTAAGATTTTTTTAGTCTCTATTTCATTTATTTCTGCTCTAATTTTTGTTATTTCTCTCTTTCTGCTGACTTTGAGCTTTGTTTATTCTTCTTTTCCTATTTACGTTAGGTGTAGTTTCAGATTGCTTATTTGATATTTTCCTTGTTTTTGAGGTGGGCCTGTATTGCTATCAATTTCCCTCTTATAACTGCTTTTGCTGCATCCCATAAGAGTTGGTATGATGTATTTTCATTTTCATTTGTCTCCAGGTATTTTTAAATTTCTCCTTTGATTTCTTCATTGATCCAATTGTTGTCCAGTAGCATGTTGTTTAGTTTCCACATATTTGTGGATAGATAAATTTGCGAGGGGGTGGTTGAGGTTTCTTTTTCTTCAGAAGATTTGTCCTGAGATAACATCTGTTGCCAATCTTCCTCTTTTATTTACCTCCCCAAAGCTCCAGTGCATTGTTGTATATTCTAGTTGCAAGTCCTTCTAATTTTTCTATGTGAGCCCCTGCCACAGCATGGCTACTGAGAGATGAGTGGTATGGTTCCACAACTGGGAACCAAACCCCAGCCACCAAAGCAGTGAGAGCACTGAACTTTAATCACTGATCCATCAGGGCTCGCTCTGTAAATAACTAATTTTTGACAAGAAAGCCAAGAACATACATAGGGGAAAGGAAAATCTATTCAGTAAATGGTATTGGAAAAACTGGACAACCACATGCAAAACAATAAAAGTAGGCCATTATCTTACACCATACACAAAAGTTAACTCAAAATCCATTAAAGACTTGAATGTAAGACCTGAAACCATAAAAATTCCAAAAGAAAACAAAGGCAATATGATCTTCAACATTGGTTTTAGCAATACCTTTTTGATTACTATGTCTCACTAGGCACGGGAAACAAAAGAAAAATCAATAAATGGGAGTACATGTAACTAAAAAGCTTCTGCATAGCAAAGGAAACCATCAACAAAATGAAACTACAACCTAACTATTGGGAGAAGACATTTGCAAATCATATATCTGATAAGAAGTTAATACTGAAAATATATGTAGAACCCACACAACTCAAAAAAAATCCAATTAAAAAATGGGCAAAGGATCTGAACAGACATTTTTCCAAAAAAGATATATAGATGGTCAACAGGCACATGAAAAGAAGTTCAACATCACTAATTGTTATAGAAATGCAAATCAAAACTACAATGAGATGTCACTTCATGCATGTCAGAATGGCTGTAATTAACAACACAAGAAATAAGTGCTGAAGGAGATGTGGAGAAAAGGGAACCTTCTTACACTGCTGGTGGGAATGTAAACTGGTACAGGCACTATGGAAAATAGTATAGAGATTCCTCAAAAAGTTAAGAATAGATCTACCATATGACACAGCTATTTCACTTCTGTGTATTTATCCTAAAAATACAAAAGCACAAAAGTGAAAAGATATTTGTACCACTGTGTTCACAGCATCATTACTCACAATAACTAAGACGTGGAAACAACATAAGCATCCATCAATGGATGACTGGGTAAAGAAGATGTGATGTATACACACAATGGAGTACTACTCAGCCAAAGAAGATGAAATCTTGCCATTTCTAATGACATGGATGCATCTTGAGGACATCATGCTGAGCCAGATAAGTCAGACAGAAAAAGTCAAGTACTGTATATTTTCACTCACAAATGGAACATAAAAACAACAACAACAAATAAACACATAGATACAAAAATTAGTTTGGTGATTACCAGAGGGAAGTGGGAAGGGGGAGGGCAAAAGGAGTAAAAGGGCACAACTGTGTGGTGATGGATGGTAATTAGTCTTTGGGTGGTGAACATGAGGTAGTCTACACAGAAATGAAACTATGATGAATCACACATGAAATTTACATAATGTTTTAAACCAATGTTACCTCAATAAAAAAATAAAGTGAGAAAGAAACTATCCCATTCACAATAACATCAAAAACAGTATAATATATGAATAAATTTAACCAAGCAAGTGAAAGATCTGTACAATGAAAACTAGAGAACATTCAAAAATTGGAAAATACACAAAAAACTGGAAGGATATCCCTTTTTCATGGATTGCAAGTATTAAGAGTGTTAAAATGGCCATATGACGCAACGCTATCTGTAGATTCAATGCAATCCCTATCAAAATCCCAATGGCGTTCTTTACTGAAATAGAAAAAGCAATACTGAAAACTGTATGGAACCACAAAAGAGCCCAAATCGCCGAAGCAATTCTGAGAAAGATGAACAAAGTGGGAGGCTAGTAATTAAAATAGTGTGGTACTGGTATAAAATAGACACATAGACCAATGGAGCAGAATACAGAGCCCAGAAATAAACTCTTGCATATACAGTCAACCAATATTCAGCAGGGGAGCCAAGAAAAACCAATGGGGAAAGGATAGTCTCTTCAACAAATAGTGTTGGGAAAATTGAATAATCATATACAGAATAATGAAATTGGACCCCTATGTTAGATCACCGACAAAAATTAACTTGAAATGGATCCAAGACTTAATCTTAAGACCTGATATCATAAAACTCCTAGAAGAAAACACAGGGAGGAAGCTCCTTAAGTTTGGTCTTGGCAATGATTTCTTGGATATGACACCAAAAGCACAACTAAAGAAGTAAAAATTACCGAGTGGGACTGCACCAAATTAAAAGTTTTTGTACAACAAAAGAAACAATCAGCAAAATGAAAAGGCAACCTACAAAATGAGAGAAAATGTTTACAAACCAGATATTAGATAAGATGTTAATATCCAAAATATATAAAGAACTCATATAACAAAAAGAATTAACAAATCAGTTAAGAAGTGGGCAGAAAAACTAAATAGACATTTTTTCCAGGAAGATATCAAAAGAGCTTACAAGTACATGAAAAAATACTCACCATCACTAATCATCAGGGAAATGCAAATCAAAACCATAATGAGATATCACCTCATGCCTGTTAGGACAGCTATTATTGAAAAGACAAAAAATAAGTGTTGGAGAGAAAGTGGAGAAAAGTGAATCCTTGTGCACTTTGGTGGGAATATAAATTGTACAACCACTATAGAAAATAGTATGAAGATTCCTCAAAAACTTAAAAATAGGATTAACATATGGTTCCAGCTTTTCTACTTCTGGGTATTTATCTGAAGAATACAAAAACTCTAATTCAAAAAGATGTATGCACCTCTATGTTCATTGCATCATTATTTACAATAGCCAAGATATGGAAACAACCTAAGTGTCCATCAATGGATGAATAGATAAAGAATATATGGTATATATACAATGGAATATTAGCTATAAAAAAGAAGAAAATCCTGCCATTCGTGACAACACGGATGGACACTGAGGGTGTTGTGCTAAGCGAAATGTCACACAGACAAAGACAAATATCATATAATTTCACTTATGTGTGGAATCTAAAAAACAAAACAAATCAAAAACAAACTCATAGATACAGAGAACAGATTGGTGGCTACCAGAAGGGAAGTGGGTTGGCAGTGGGTAGGTTGGGTGAAGGGACTCAATTGTATAATGATGGATGACCACTAGATTTATGATGATGATCACTTTGTTCTGTAAACAAATATCGAATTACAGTGTTGTACACTTGAAACTTATGTAATGTTATATACCAATTTTACCTCAATAAACAAAGAATGGCTAACACCAAGAAGACAAGAGGTAAGTATTAGTGAGGGTGTGGAGAAAAGGAAACACTTGTACACTACTAGTGGGAGTGTAAATTCATCCAGTCACTGTGGAAAACAATATGGAGAGTTCTCAAAAAATTAAGAATAGGTTTACCATATGATCCAGCAATTCCACTTCTGGGCATTTACGCAAAGGAAATAAAACCCAGAGTTGAACAGATGGATGCACTTCCATGCTTGCTGCAGCCTTATTCACAATAGCTGTGATATGGAAATGCCTAAGTGCCCATCAGTGGATGAATGGATAAAGAAATATTATCCACACCATAGAATATTATTCAGCCATGACAAATAAAGAAACCCTGCCATTTGTGACAATATGGATAGTCCTTGAAGATATTATGCTCAGTGAGACGTCAGAAAGAGAAAGACAGATACTGTGTAATATCACATATTTGGAATCTAAAAAAATCTAAAAACTCATAAAATCAGAGAATAAAATGGTGGTTCCCAGGTTCTGAGGGGTGGGAGAACAGATTTGCTGTTTAAGGTACAAACTTGCAATGAGTAGTAAATAAGTCCTAGACATCTAATGCACAGTATAGTGAATATAGAAATCAATATTGTATTACAATCATCAAACTCGCTAAGAAATTAGATCTTAATTATTCTAAGTACAAAAAAGAAATGATAATACTGAAGCAATAGAGGTGCTAACGACCCGTACAATGGGAATAATATCCCAATGCATAAGTATATCAAGCCAACATGTGGTGCATCTTAAATTTACACAGTGTTGTATGTTAAATACATGTCAATTGAAAAAGACTCAGGTTTGGAGGGGAGGAGTAAGAGCAAATGGGAAAGGGATTGGATTGACGGCTCCTTTGATCTACCTATAGATAGTTCCTATCTATTACAGGAAAAAGGAAGTACCCAGGATCCAAACCAGGTCCCAGCAGCACCTTTCATACTTCAGTCAAAGCATCAGGTAACAACAGAGTGACTCTGCTTTCCTTCTCTCTTTTGTACCTACAGGTCCTTCAAAGCACTGTTTGAGAGGAGAGACTGGTTTGGAAAAGGATTCAGGTCTTCCTGCATCTTCTGGAAAGTATCACCTTAAAGCTACCTAAACTTTCATTATATTATTGGGTTACATAAAGTATGGCTTATCCATACCATGGAATATAATACAACAGTTTAAATAAAGAAGATCTGCATGTATTGGACTGAGGAGAAACCTATAAGACAGTATTAGTTGAAAAGTATAATTTGCAACATAAAATATGTAATATTATCTATGTGCATTATAAAAATCTATGAGGTTCTGCGCCAAACTGTGAAAACTCAACAATATCCACTTAAGGGGGTGGGAATTGTGGGTGATTGTGATAAAGGAAGGCTTACATTTTACTTTACATATATTTTTGTTTAAATTTGAGAGCTTTGAGTATTTCTTTTTAACTAAAAAGAAAAACAACAACTCAGAAATGGTACGCCACCCCAGTCTCACGGTATAACCTCAGCAGGTAGATGGGGTAAGACTTGGTGACTGGTTTGTAAGGAGACTGAAGATTCCAGGGTACCTTTCTGATTTGTATTTTGCCTGACTGGGTGGATACTGGTGCCAGTAACAGAAGTAGAGAATATAGGAGGATAACAGGTTTGTGGGACAACTTTGAAGTATATAAAGGAGATCCAGGTAGAGGTGTCCCACAAGCAAAATGCTCACAAAAATTTGGAACTTAAGGTGGAGATTGTTTATCTGAAGACTCAAAGGGAGCTAAAGCGCAGGAGTACTACACATAAGGACAGTGCAGAGAAGGATCATTGAAATTAGTAAACCCAATAACTTAGGGATTTTTTTCACATCACCAATAGTTTATTTTCTTCACTAAAAGATTCTCAACAGAGCTCATTGAAATATTTCATCTCTCAGGCTAATTCGAAAATAGAAATCAATGTATAAAATACGCAAATCCCAATAAAATTTTCAGAAACGCAGGACACGCTATCTTGAAAACCAGGGATTACAGACATTTTCAACTAGATGAAATGAATGCGATCCGCTTTCTTACTCAAACCACCCTGAAAACAAAAATGGTTTTAATGTCTGACTTCAGAAGCAGCACTGGAATGCAAATGGCTTAGCAAGGATTGTGAGTAAAGAATTTATTCTTTCATAATTCTTTATCAGCAACATCTTAACAAGCAGGAGGCTCTGGGAAACCCTGAAAACTGTGGAGTTTTCAGGTCTGTTTCCCACCATTCACTATTATATGTTTTATGTCCTTGACACATAGAATGACTCAAACTTCACGGATATGCCATGTGCTCAAGGCCCTGGTTACACTCATCTCTCTGCTCCAAAACTTCTCCTTCCTCATCTACACCTGAAGAGCGTCTGGCCATCCTTCAGGGTCCAGATTGGAATCCTATCTCTGGGACTCAGTCAAGTCTTCCCTAGTGGCCCTTTCTGCCACAAACAACCTAAATTTCCTGGCTTCTCCGTGGAGCTCCCCTAGCCCTCTGTAATGTTTCAAGTGTCACCGACTCAACACTAAGTCATTATCTGCTTCTCCCAGTGCACTATGGATCACAACCTCAAACACCCAGAGGGATCTGGTGGGCATTGCAAACCAGACGCAAGAGGGGAAGAGCAGTGCAAGAATGATGATAAATGGCAACTGACATTCAGACTCCAGCATCAGTGAAAAAAATTATCCCAAATTAATTCCCATTTTTGGCCTCCAAACATCCAAATAATTGTCTTAGCCTGGGTCAACTAAGGCAAGTACTGGCACCTAATTTGAGAGAGGCAGGTCTGGAGTTATAAGGATGTAGAAAATGAAAGATGTGAGGCAAGAAAATATATGAAGCCTGAAGCATGTGAGTGATTTATGGCTTCAAAATGAACCACAGAGACACAGCATGCCGTTTGGTAGACAGATTTCCTCAGCAACCTAGAGTCACCCACAGAAGAGAGAAATGAAGGGGTGTTTATCTGACTGGCACCATTTTATCTCCTGTTTCTTAGGCACCAAGTTTCACCCCATGGGGCGAATTCCCGCATTTCCAAGTGCATTCCCTGGAACCTCCGTGAAACCAGATGCTACATCTCACGGTCTGACATTTCACCCAGGACTAGTAGTAGAGGGGTGACTCGATGCATGTGATGCTCCAAGGAAGAGAGAGAAAGAAGGAGGAGATCAAGAGAATCTGAGGTGTGTGTCCAACACTCTTAGAGAACATATTTAAATGCAGTCCCCAATACTCACAAAATCAGAGTACAAAATTTTTTCTGAGTAGACGGTCTGCTATATGAAGTTCATGAGGATGGTTCCAGTGCCTACACACATGGTCACACAGCTAGATCAGTTGGGAAGATTCCCTGGACGTATCTTCAAGCTCACTAATTCTTTCTTCTTTTATGTCCAGAATACCGATGTTTCTATCAAGGGGATTCTTCATTTCTGTTACAATTCATAGCATTTCCTTTTGATTCTTTCTTAGATTTTCCATTTCTCTTCTTATATTATGTTTCATGTTGTCCACTTTGTCCAATAGAGTTCTTAACATATTAATGATAGTTATTTTAAATTTCCTGCCTAATTCCAAAATGTATGTCATATCTGAGCCCATTTCTGACTCTTGCTTCATCTCTTCAGACTGTGTTTTATCTTGCTTTATATTATGTCTCATAATTTTTTGTTGATGTATTTTTTTATTAATAGACTTTACTTTTTGGAGAAGTTTTAAGTTTACTGCAAAATTGAGTGAAAGGTAAAGATATTTCTCATTTACCCCCTCCTCCTACACATGCATAGCCTCCCCCATTATCAACATCACCCATCGGTGACACATTTGTTACAATTGATGAACCTACATTGACACATCCTCACCCAAAGACTGCAGTTGTACATTCTATGGGCTTTGACAAATAAATAACGACATGTATCTGCCTTTGTAGTATCATACAGAGTAAACTACTCTAAAAATCCTCTATGCTCCACCTGGTCATACCTCCCTCTCCTCTAACCCCTAGTGACCATTTATCTTTTCACTGTCGCCATAGTCTTTCCTTTTCCAGAACGTAATATAGCTGGAATCATACTGTATGTAACCTTTTCTGGTTAAATTCTTTCCCTTAATAATATGCATTTAAGTTTCCTCAGTATGTTTTCAGGGCTGATAGTTCATTTAATCTTGGCACTAAATAATATGTCATTGTTACCCATTCACCTACTGCAAGAAATCTTGCTGGCTGCCAAGTTTGAGCAATTATGAATAAGTCTGCTCTAAGCATCCATGTGCAGGTTTTTCTGTGGATGGAAGTCTTCAGCTCCTTTGGGCAAATATCAAGGAGTGTGATTGTTGGATGGTTTGGTAAGAGAATGTTGAGCTTTGTAAGAAACTTGCAGCCTTCCAAAGCGGCCGTTCAATTTCCCATTCCCACCATCAATGAATGAGGGTTCTTGCTGCTCCACAACCTTATCAGCATTTGCTGTTGGGTCAGTCTTCTGGCTTTTGGTCATTCTAATAGGTATTTAAGGTATCTCATTGTTTGAATTTCTTTGGTGAAATCTGACGTGCAGCATCTTTTCATATGCTTGTTTGTCATCTGTTTACCTTCTTTGATGAGGTGTCTGTTCAGTTCTTTGGCCTATTTTTTAATCAGATTGTTTCTTACTGTTGAGTTTTAAAGTTTATTGTATACTTTAGATATTGGTCCTTTATCAGATATGTCTCTTTAAAATATTTTCCCCCAGTATGCAGCTTGTCTTTTCACTCTCTTGATGTCGTCTTTTGCAGAGCAGAAATATTTAATTTTAATCAAGTCTGGCAGTTCTTTTTTCACTGAGTATGCCTTTGGTGTTGGATCTAAAAAGGCATTGCCAAACCCAACATCATCTAGATTTTCCTATGCTATCTTCTAGGATTTTTATAGTTTTGCATTTCACAGATTATTTTTCTTTTCTTTCTTTTTTTTTTTTTGCATTAAGATGTCCAGTTGTTCCAGCACCGTTTGTTGAAAGGACTTTCTTAGCTGTCTTGTATTGCTTTTGCTCCTTGGTCAAAGACCAGTTGACTGTATTTATGTAGGTCTACTTCTGGGCTCTCTATTCTGTTCCATTCATCTGTGTATTCTTTCACCGATGCCACACTGGCTTGATTACCATAGCTTTATAGCAAGTCTTGAAGTCAGGTGGTGTCAGTCCTCCAACTTTGCTCTTCCCCTTCAATATTGTGTTGACTATTCTGGGTCTTTTCCCTGTGCATATAAACTTTACAATCAGTTTTTTGCTATGCACAAAATAATTTTCAGGGGTTTTGATTGAGATTGCATTGAATCTATAGATCAAGTTAGGAAGAACTGACATCTTGACAATATTGAGTCTTCCCATCCATGAACATGGAATATCTCTCAATTTCTTTAGTTCTATTTTGATTTCAGTCACCAGAGTTTTGCAGTCTTCTTTAAATAGACCTTGTACATATTTTATTAGAAATATACCTAAGTATTTCATTTTTGGGGTGCTAATACAAATAGTATTGAGCTTTTAATTTCAAATTCCACTTGTTCATTGCCTATATATAGGAAAGCGATTGACTCTTGTATATTAGCTTTATATCCTGCAACTTTGCTGTACTTGCTTATTAGTTCCAGGAGGGTTTTTATAGATTCTTTGGTAGATATTCCACCTAGACAATCATGTCATCTGCCAACAAAGACAGTTTTATTTTATCTTTCCTAATCTGCATACCTGTTTTTTCCTTCTCTTGTCTTGTTGAATTAGCTAAGGCTTCTAGCACAGTGTTGAAAATCAGTGGTGAGAGGGGACATTCTTGCCTTGTACCTGACCTAAGTGGGAAAGCTTCTAGTTTCTCATGATAAAGTATGATGTTAGCTGTAGGCTTTTGGTAGCTATCTTTTATCAAGTTGAGGATGTATCCTTTATTCCTAGTAAGCTGAAAGTTTTTATCATGAATGGGTGGTAGATTTTGTGAAATGTTTCCTCTGAATCTGTTGATAGAATCATGTGTTTTTTCCTCTTTAGCCTGTTGTTATTACGGATTCCACTATTTGATTTTTGAAGGTTGTACCAGTCTTGCATACCTGAGAGAAATCCCACCTGATTGTGGTGTATAATTCTTTTTTTTTTTTTCCCTTGAGGAAGATTAGCCCTGAACTAACTACTGCCAATCCTCCTCTTTTTGCTGAGGAAGACTGGCCCTGAGCTATCATCTGTGCCCGTCTTCCTCTACTTTATCTGTGGGACACCTACCACAGCATGGCTTGCCAAGCAGTGCCATGTCCGCACCCGGGATCCAAACTGGCAAACCCCTGGTCGCTGAGAAGCAGAATGTGCGCACTTAACCACTGTGCCACCAGGCCGGCCCCTATAATTCTTTTTATATATTGTTTGATTCCATTTGATAAAAATTTTTTGAGGATGTTTACATGTACATTCATGACAGATATTGGTCTGTAGTTCTCTTTTCTTATAAAGTCTACGTCTGGTTGACTCATAGAGTGAGTGAGGAAGTACTCCCTCTACTTCTAACTTCTGGAAGAGATTGTAGAGAATTGGTGTAACTTCTTCCTTAAATCTTTGCTAGAATTCACTAGTGAATCCATCCAGGCCTGCCACCTTCTGTTTGGAAGGTTAATATTTATAGATTCAATTCCTTTAATAGATATAGGCCTATTCAGATTGTCTATTTTTGTGTGAATTTTGGTAGGTTGTATCTTTCAAAGAATTGGTCCATTTCATCTAGATTACCAAATTTCTGGTCATAGACTTGTTCATATTATTCCTTTATTGTCCTTTTAATATCAATAAAATCTGTAGTGATGCCCCCTTTTTCATTTCTGTTATTAGTAATTTATGTCTTTTCTTTTTCTCTTAGTTAACCTCACTGTAGGCTTATTGCTTTTATTGATCTTTTCAAAGAACTAGCTTTACGTTTCATTGATATTCTCTTAAAACTTCTGTTTTTAATTTCATTGATTTCAGCTCTAGTTTTTATAATGTCTTTTCTTCTGCTTTATTTGGATTTAACTTTTCTTTTTTTCCTAGTTTTCTAAGGTAGAGAGTGTAGATTATTGATTTTAGATCTTTCTTCCTTTCTAATATATGCATTCAATGCTATAAATTTCCTTCTAAGCATGGCTTTCATTGCATCTCACAAATTTTGATAAGCTGTCCTTTCATTTTCATTTAGTTTGAAATATTTTCAAATTTCTCTTGAGATTTCTTATTTTACCTATGTGTTATTTAGAAGCGTGTTATTGAATTTCCACGCATTGAATTTCTGTTATTGATGTATAGTTAAATTTCTGAGAGCAAACTGTATGGTCCCTATCATTTTAAATTTGTTGAGATGTGTTTCATGGCCCAGAATGTGGTCTATCTTGGGGAATCCTCCATGCAAGCTTGAGAAGAATGTGTAGTTTGCTGTTATTGGGTGAAGTACTTTATAGATCCCCATTATATTCAGTTGATAGATGTTGTTTTTGAGTTTAACTATTTCCTAACTGATTTTCTACCTGCAGGATCTGTCCATTTCTGGTAGCAGAGCGTTGAATTCTCCAAATAAATAGTGGATTCATCTATTTCTGCTTACAGTTTTATTGTTTGTTGTCTCATATGGTTTAACAATATGTCATTGGGCACATATACATTAAGGATTGTTATGTCACCCTGGAGAACTGACAACTTTATCATTATGTAATGCCCCTCTTTATTCCTGGTAACATTCCTCAATCTGAAGTCTGCTTTGTCAAAATTAATATAGCTACTTCCACTTTCTTTTGATTTATGTGAGCATGATGTTTCTGTCTCCATCCATTTATTTTAAATCTATATGTATCTTTACACTTAAAGTGGGTTTCTTGCAGACATCTTATAGTTGGGTATTATTTTTTGATCCACTCTGACAATCTGTCTTTAGTTGGTGCATTTAAACCATTGATGTTAAAGTGATTATTGATATAGATGGATTAATAGCTATCATATTTGTTACCATTTTTAATTTTTTTCTCTTGTTCTTTGTTCCTATTTTTGTCTTTCATCACTATTTTTCTGCCTTTTTCTTTTTTGGTGAGGAAGATTTGCTCTGAGCTAACATCTATACCCTTCTTCCTCTATTTTGTATTTGGGTCACAGCCACAGCATGGCTCAATGAATGGTATAGGTCCACGCCCAGGATCCGAACCTGTGAACCTGGACTGCTGAAGCAGAGTGCATCAGACTTAACCACTACACCATGGGGCTGGCTCCTGCCTTATATGGTTTGAATTGAATATTTTACGTGATTCCATTTTCTCACCTTTCTTTTTCCTTTTTTAGTGGTTGCTATAGAGTTTGCAATATATATTTGCAATTAACCCAAGTCCACTTTCAAATAGCACTATACCACTTCACAGATAAGGAGTATCTGGTAACAGAAAACCCCAACTGTTCCCTTCTGTTTCTTGTATCATTGCCCTTAACTCTTGAAACATTTCACTCTGCTCTCTCCTTGCTGCATTGTTTCTGAGGAGAAGTCGACATGGCTCTTATGTTTACTCCCCTAGAGGTAAGGTTTCTTCTTTCCCTCTTTTATCTTTGAGTTTCTGTAGTTTGGAAATTATACATCTAGGTGTAGTTCTTTTGGCGTTTATCCTCCTGGGTGTTCTCTGACCTTCCTGTATCTGTGGTTTGGTGACTGACGTTAATTTCAGGAAATTCTCAGTCATTATTGTTTCAAACATTTTTCTGTTCCTTTCTCTCTTTCTCCTTCTGGTATTCCCTTATATATATGTGACACCTTTTGTAGTTTTCCATAGTTTTCAGATATTCTGTTCTTTATTTTTTTCCAGTACTTTTCATCTTTGTTTTTGGTTTTTGCAGTTTCTATTTAGATATCCTCAAGCTCAGAGATCCTTTTCTCAGCCATTTCCAGTCTACTAATGAGCCAATCAAAGGCACTCTTCATTTCTGTTGCAATGCTTTTGATTTCTAGCACTGCTTTTTGGTTCTTCCTTAGAATTCCCATCTCTCTGCTTACAATGCCCATCTGTTCCTGCATGCCATCTACTTTATTCATGGCACTGAGCATCCCACTCATAGCTCTCTTAAATTCTCAGTCTGATCTTTCCAACATACCTGTCACATGTGAGTCTGCTTCTGATGCTTGTTCCTTCTCCTCAAATTGTGTCTTTTGCCTTTTAGTACATCTGGTAATTTTTTACTGACAGCTAGACATTGTGTACTAGCTAAAAGGAGATGCTGTGATTAGCCTTTTGGTAATTTTGTGGTAAAGTGTGTGGGGAGGGCAGCATTTGACAGTCCTATGATTAGCTCTCAGACCTTCCGTGAGCCTGCGCCTCTGGGCTGTGAACTTGACACGTGCTTCTCAGCTTCACCTCACTCAGGTTGGACAAGATTGCTACAGTGGCTGCAGCTGGGTATTTCCCTCCCCACAGGTCAGTTAGGCTCTAATGAAACTCCATTAGGTTAGGCTCTGGTTAAAGAGTTTCTCTTGATAGCAGAAGTTGTTAAGAAGAACTGAATGTTCTGGAATATGTCAAAATGGTTCACTTTCCACTTTCCCTGCCAGAAGCATGAGGGGATATTTCTCTGATATTCACTATGAGAACCTAGGTGAGCTGGAGGAGGTAAAGCTCACAAAAGCATGGTGGGGCGGGGGGGGGGGGGGCCCAGAGTGATTGTGTCCCCTTGTTTTTATCTCAGACTTGTTCACACTGGGCCTCCAGCAGTTCATCAGTCACAGGTTTTCCTACCCTGACCCTGGCTGCCGCAGACATTTCTGCTGGTTGATTTCTGCTCCAATAAATTGTGATTCTCTGTGTTGCCCTGTTGGTCTCTCCAATTTTTGAGCAGTGGTTTTCCTTGTGCCCTCATTTCTCTTATGGGTCTAAAAAGAGTTGTTGATTTTTTAGTTTTTTCAGTTTTTTAACTTATTAGGATTGAGTGGTGACTTCTGAGCTTCATACATGTTGGACCAGGAACTGGAAGTCTGTTGATTTAATTTTGCTGATACAATTTTGTTGATGTATTAGAAAATAAAAACTGAGGTAATTGATCCTAGTGTGAGGTTTTATGTTAATTCGGCTAGGAATTGGGCTGTGTTTCAATATTTTCTGTAGCTGTAGGTGCCGTAGGTTTTGAATCCCCCTGGTGTCCTTGTTTTAGTCACCCCTGTTGTCTTTGGGCTTCCCAAAGTACTCGTCCTTCAGTGGAGTCGGTGCCTTGCCCTTCTTTCAGCTATACTGTACTATTATAACATTGGAGCTGTTGATGTGGTGGCAAGATGTGGGGGATAGGAAGCACTCTACAATCTTATGATTCATTCTCATTCTTTTAGTGGGCTTCTATCTCCGGGCTGAAAAATTCGCAAGTGTTTCTTAGCTCCCCCAGTCCTTTAGATGCTACATGAAGGCTGGAAGGGGTTGTGTTAGATGAAGGCCCTTTCCACTGACTGTCATAAGGCCTTTGTAAAGCCTTTTCCCCTGGAGAGCAGGCTATTGCTGGGGAACGCTCTGGGTGTGCTTTGGGAGGGTTACTTTTCCTCTTCCCCTACCAGAGCCACAGGGGGAGTTTTCTCTGGTCTTCACTATGAGAACCTGGTGGAGTTCCTGGACTTAAATAAAGCCCATGATAGTGTGGTGCCCCCTAAGACTGTGGTTCCAAGGAGTTTCTCACTCTCATGCTAGTCCACACTCAGCCTTCAGAAATTCATCAAAATGACCATTTATGTGTTCCTACCAGATTGTAGCTCAAGGGGCTTCTGCTCCAGGAAAACTGACAGGTCTGACTTTCTGCATCCGCCTTTCCTCAGATGTCAGGGAGAGGGTTTTCTCTGTGACCTCAATTTTCTGATGGGTCCAAGAAAACTCATTGTTCTTTTCAATTTGTTCAACTTTTATCTTGTTTTAAGGATAACAGTGATGGATTCCAAGCTTTTTACATGTTAGAGATGAAACTGGAAGCTTCCTAAATAAAAATATTTTTTTAAATGTTTTACAAACTTTGGACTTACAACTACAAGCAGTACAGATCACTAGCAAAACATCTCACTTCGCAATAGCTACTCAAGACCCTGCGGTGTGTTTTTAACACTGTGATCAAGAACTGTGTGCAGAGGAATTATGTTATATGACATTCTCTTTGCAGGAAAACAAAGTGATGGAAAGGGATCAGCACAGAAATCTGAGCATCCGTCCATGATGCTGATACCATTCCCCCTGGAGACTCTTTTCTGTTCAAGGAGTCAGCAATGAGCCTCGTTGCTTTCTCTGATTTATGCGTTTGGCAGGAAATGAGAAAGAAGGGGTTAGATTTTCAAATTCTAACAATAAGCTAGAATTTTCATCCTTTTTATATCTGTATCTATGCTTAGCTCTAACAGTCATTAAATATAGAAAATTACTCTTTTTAGCTATTTGTATCCACTTTTTGATCATGTTTATGTTTGAAGTCCCATTTTTACGTGAATAGGGTTCTAAGTAATATTTAAACACTTATTTTATGGATAAAATTATAAGCTCTATTTACTTAACAATGAAAGCAAGACCAATGCTCAGACTGTCTTGTCCTGGTTCCATAATGGAGCAGAGGCAAGACAGGTTTCAAGGGATTAAGCATCTTGGTTGTGCCCTGGACTGTTCAGCCTGAAGGTGGCTATAATTACCACCCCTGCTGCACAGCTCCTCATTAATTATGGCTCTGCTCTTGGAGCACGTTTTTCACTTCTCTGCAACACCATGTGTCCCAGCAAACTTTTACTGCCCAGTGGAGAACACAGCTAACATTTCAGGAACTCTCCAGAGATGAGGAGAAAATATTGGGTCCTTCTCAGAGAGGATGAAATCTCTCATAACAACAATAAAAATGACCAACAGCTGTGTTTTGAGGATGTGAAAGGAGTCAATTTGGGTGAGACAGAAGTTAGGCTGGAGACATAGAGCAAGTGTCACAAGCTATAGCCCACTGGCTCTCCTCCCTCTCTGGTTCTGGGACTCAGAGGCTTTGCTTTTTAAGGGTGTATAATGAAAGGAGGAAGGGGGGAGTGACGGTTATTTGGGGAGAAAGAGCGAGTGATTAATTGTGCATAAGACTAATATCAAATGTATATTTTCCACCTAATGATTGAATAATCTCTTTTTGGTTTGAAAGAATCTTGAAGGAGAAAGCCAAGACAGTGGTTTGGGAAGAAGAATCTAACTGCCCAGGCCCTGTGTCTGCCTGTGTCTTTAGCCCTGCGCCCCTACTTCCACCTCACGCTCTTTCTCCCCAGATGTCTCTTCCCTACTTGGTCCCTTTCATGAAAATTCCACCGCTGAGCTTACGTTGGGATTACGCATTTACTCCTCCCAGGCGGATGCAGAAGTCTTCCCTACACTGTTCTCCATCTTCCCTGCAGACTTCTGCTGAACTTCACATTCCTTCAGGGGCTGTTAGACGGCACGTGCTGGGCTTGTTAACCTACCAGGACCTTTTCCAGCTCCAGGATCATGAGCTATTTGAACAGGCAAGCTAGTTCTTTCCGGCACTTAATAACCCTTCTATAGACCTCCTACCATTTGGAGAGTTCTGCATTTTCCAGAATTTAGGGTTTCGTATAACCATGGAAGGTCAAAATAAAAGATTTTGTCAAGCCTTCTTCCACTTCCTTTCACAGAGGTGAGAACTGGGGCTCGGAGAGGAGCTTCCCCTAAAATCAAAGGGCAAATCCGAGCGGACTGAGCACCAGTCCTAAGGCTCAGGTCAGCTCTCTCAGCTCCCCAACACATCCCAGGGCAGGAGCCACCCCTACGAATGGGGGTGCCACTTTGGTCTCAAAAAAGAAAATGCTATTGTTCTTCCTACTGCTTTCCTGTCCCTTTACAGCCAAATAGTCATATACTCTTTTAGGATGATTGATGCTCTTTCCCTGCCATAGGCTGAGTTCCTTGGAGAATCACTCCCTAATGGATGTGGCAGGTACCACTTCTAGAGGGAAGCCTGGCCACCTGGGTGAGATTGGGGAGATTTTGAGATCGACATCTAATAGTAGGTGAAGGCCCCAGGCACACACGAGTCCCCTTCTTGCCTCTCCCAGCTCTGAGATAACAGAAAATTTTACTTAACATCCCCAATCTTCAGTCTTCACACTGGTAAACAGGGATAATAGTAACAGGGATGTCAGTCTTGAGGATAATTTGGAATATCAGATGTAGAATCCTTGAAGAGAGGTCTAACACACTGTGAGGAGTGAATAAAGGAAACTATTGCTTTAGTTCCTGCGCAAATTACCTGACTTTGAGTTATTTGACTAAAACGATCAGGCAGGTGAGTCTCTGATGATGAAGCTCACTGATACCACAAATTGCAGTTCTGCCAAATAGCCTTAGGACGAAAGCACTCTTCTTCAAGACCACCGGTCATGTCCTTGATGCTTACCCAACATTTATGTAGCACCTACTATATACCCCCTGATTAGGTGATAAGACATTGCAGAGCTCGAATGAGTGTGCAGAAGAGGAACTTAGAGGATCAAGAGAGTGAGAGAAGAGCTTTCTTATGAAATCACACTGAAAGGTGAGTTGTCTTCAGTCTGGAAAGATGTCGATCCAGAATGGCATCAGTAAAGAATAAAGTTACCATTTTTTGAACTCAGTACGTCCAAAGGCATAGAGTGAGTAAATGGCAGAGGCAGGAAAATAACGTGGAAGAACAAGTTCAGTGAAACTAGAGGCTTCTACAGATTTAAAACCAAACCTGATTTTTGTTTCATACAAGGAACAGCAAATAGATGACTTTCATTATTGTGAAGATAATCATCAATTCTTGTGGGTGAAAGAAACATGTACGCAGCTAAGAGAAATAGAGATAAATGATGAATCAAAGAGAATAAGATAATGGCTTTTAATAATGCATTTTTGAGAACTAATTGGTGTTTTACAAGTAGTCGGTATGGGTCTGGTGGCCACTCTCCAAATTCAGAATCCAGTGGTCATAGACCGCTCTGGACCGCCTATCTCAGCAACCCACCAAATTCTCTCCCTTTTTGTTTTATCCAGGGCCCAGCATGGGGTGGCAGGAGTGGCTGCTTTCATCATCTGTGAGGGATGATGTGTCTGCTGCTGGACTCACCTCTGTGATCTCCAGCTCCCAGAGCCAGATTCACCAGCTCTGAAAGGGAGGCCACCCCGTGCTGAGCTGAGCCAGAAAGATGAGGCCTTCCCATCCAGCCGGAAAGTCCCACAGATACCATCTCAGTTTCCAAGCAGATTGATGGTGTTAATTCTGCCGCAGCTATAGCCCACTCCACGGATAGAGAGAGTCACCGCTACCTGGTCATTCATCACAGTGACAGCAACCGCCCCCTCCCTACTTTTCTTGTTTTCAGCTGGGCTCTAACAAACTCTCATGAAGTCTGGGAAGCTTCCAGTTGATTCCATATTCTTCAGGAAAGCAGGTTAATAAATCCTTCCAAATGACCCTGAACATTCAAAGCTTCCTTCCCTCTGCTAGTTTAGAAAAGATCCCAGTGCAAAAGAGAGCTGAACTCCTCTCCAAGAACTCCTCACCGGAGCACACAGTACGCAAGAAAAGTGCTGGGCTGAATGAGAAATAACACTCACATCTGCTCTGGCGGACTGGCTTAAGCACTTGGGAAAGGATATTCTCATAATTCCCAGAGTGGTAGATGGGAGTAAGGAAAACGATAGGGTACCGAGGGACGGAAATGTTGACGCAGATCCCAAAACACTTCTGTACTCAGAAAACATGTCCAAACGGAATGAGATATTGCTCTTAAGAGCTAAATAATCTCAGCAATGGCCTCAAATGCTAATAATATATTATAAATCACACGTTGGAGGGTGGGTGAAATTCTGGAATTATCTTCCCTTGAGTCATTGCTAGGTCAAGGCAAATGGGCCCCTAGAGAACTGTGAAAACTTAGAATCTGTGTCAGAAAATCGACACAAGCACTTTTTGACATATATGTTTATTTTTTAGAATTCTTGCATAGAAGGTCTATTTCGTGTTTCCTCCCCTGTGACATGTACAGTCACAAGCCATGCATCTTATTATGCCAGCAGCAAGCTACTGACATCTGGTGTTTTCTCCACTTCTCCATTAAAATGTTCATAGTACCAGAAAGAAAGATTTAAAGATTCCAGAGCAATGGAGATTTGGAATATTGATAAATTCATTAAATTTAGAATTAGGCCCCAAAGCAGGACAAATGTCCAATAATTAAGCCTTGGATGAAGCATTTAGTTAAGACAGCATGGCAAATTAGGGGGAGATGAGAAGTTTTAGTCTAACTGCTTCTCCCCAGCTCTTTTCTCACAGATACAAAACCATAACAACCTGTGGGATGCAAACCCCTGCCCCACATTCAGTGAAGAGGCCACAGCTGTTTCACGGCCACTGCTGGTTCAGGCCGCTGCTCCAATTCCCAGAATACAGCCAGGGATGAGCAGAAACAGACGGGGGAGGGGCGCTTTAGAACCACAGACTAAAGAGGAAGACCAGAGACACTGACTCGGAAAGCTGCGGGAACGGCTTGCTCTGGCTTAGAGTTTATTCTTTATCTCTGTCTGGCAATAAACGAACCACACTTTTAGTTAAAATTATACTCATTGTTACAAATTCTCTCTTAAAGCAAGCAAATTTATACCTATTAGAAGACTGAAATTGCTAGAAAAACAACTAGCAAGGATGCACATTAACCCAGTTATTCTTGTCATGAAACACACAAAAAAAATAATCGTATTTGTGGTCACTCTGGGGTGATTTTTTGAGACTACCTTGTGACCAGAGGCAATGCCTGGACTTGCCTAGACATTGTAAGGGCTCTTGCAAATATCGTTTGATTCGAGAAGGAAATAAAAACTGCATTTCCAGTTTCTTTAGAACCTGAAAAAGGTGAACACTGTATCAATTCTGTGCATGTAGGGAATTGGGTACAGCTAAGACTTTCCTCCAGGAAAAACTGGCATAAATATATTTCCAATAGTTAATAATTCTACAAATGTAGATGCAAAATTTTAAAATATTAACAAATAAAACAGTATATTAAAAGAACCAGTATATTGAAAGAATATTGTGTTACTCCCCAAAATTAGAAAGTTATTTCATAATAAGCATACAATAAATGTTAGGTGTTATGGTAAAAGATTTCCTAATGTGTGCTAGACACTGGTATAAGTACCTGATTTGCATTAACTCATTTAAAATTCAAAACAGCCTTAAACAATGGCAGTATTTTTATCTCCACTGAACAAATGCAGGCACAGAGACACACAGAGTTTCACTCTCTTGTTTAAGTCACATAGCACAGAGGTTGTGAACAATAAGCTAATAAAAATCATTTTATTTATTTATTGTCAATAACTTGCCAAAGTGCCCTTGGCAAAACTTTAACACCTATTCTTAATACGCTTTAGGAAATTAATATTAGAAGGATACCTCCATGGCAGAGACTCTAAGTGTACACCAAATTCTCGTGTGTTCCTCTGTGCTTTCGATTCCCCATGCACCTAATTCTGGCCGAGAGGATGAAGTGCCAGCGGTGAACCACCACGCAGGAGCTCTCCTTGCGCCCTCTCCCCTGCAGATGACCTCGGAGGAGCTGGCTCCAGGGGGCGGAGCTGCAAGACGGTGCACTGCCTGACGCAAGTTGGACGGCTCCTGAGGGAGAAATGAAATCTTTGTTTTGTTAAGCCATTGAGACTTCAGGAGCTTTTGTATTTTAACAGCCAGAGGTAATTTCCTGGACAAGCACTACCAAAATATTGCAAAATATTGCAATAAAACAAATACAAAAAAAAAAAAGAAAAGAAAGAATATCTCAAACCAAAATTCAGTAGCATGGTAGATGGGAAACACGAATAGCAGTAACGAGATAAAGATGCTGACTATGGTGCAGGGTATCACGTGAAACAAACAGAAACAACTCTGAAGACGTCTTTTGTCACAGTAATAACCACCTAGAAAATATAAAAAGAATCCCAATTTATTGACAGTAACAAGCATGTAGAATATTTATGAAAAGCTGACAGAAATGTCTCTGTCTAAGATGGAATATAAAACTAAATGTTATTATACTGCATATAAGTGGAAATGGGAATAAAGAAACATACTGTATCAGTCGGGGTCCCAGCAGGAAACAGGTGGCACGTTCCAGTGGGCTAGGTGAGGAGAGTTTAATACGGGGCTAATTACCGCGTGGGAAGAGTAAGGGCGCAAACAAACATGCAGGGGATGGTGAAGCGCTCCAGGGCTAGCAACAACAGGAAGTTGCTTCCAACTCAAGGCCAAAAGGGAAATGAGGGAAAAGCAACTTCAAAAACCTGGAGAGAGTTGAGGGACACAGCCGACAGAGAGACTGGTACCAGGAAGCTGGGAGGTGAAATCTCGCCCTCCTCCCACCTGCCGGTGTCTTGCCAGAGCCCACGGGCTGAACCCAGCGGAACCCAGGGCAGGAGAGCCTGTTGATGTCTTCCTAAAAATCAACCTCCTGGGCACACATCAAGGTGGGAAAGTGCAAAAAGGAGTCTGCAGGGGTAAATGGACATAGAGCACCACACCATTTCCCTAAGTGGGAAATTGAACGAAAAATGCCAACGCTTCCGAATTAGTGTATAGATTTAATATTATTTCAATTATAACACTATGAGAATTGGGGAAATTTTATGAAACAGTTCTTAAATTCATCTGGAAGAATAAAGAGGTCAGACAGCAAAATACCAGCAGCAATAATAATAGTATAAATAAATGATAACGGAGAATCTTCTTTTACAGATAAATACATACAATAATGAAAGTCATTTGTACAAGTTTAACTACACTGACACTCACACAGTCACATATACACAAGCAAATTAATGAAATCCAATGAATGACTACATCTCTCTCACACTCGTCTGCATGCAGGGATGAAGACCAGAGTGTGTGAAGCAGGAGCTAACCTAGAGAAATGTGGGAAGGCTGCACACTTGTCGGCTGCTGTCTGGGCTTCAGCACTCACATACTCATACCCCCCTGTCTTCAGATCTGAGTGTAGGGCAGATCTATTTCCGACATATGGGAAATCCATGCGCCAGCCTCTAGGATGGGAACCAAGTTTCAGGGACCTTCCTTCAGGTCAGCATCTCTGCTCACATTATGATTTCATTCTGTGGCTCTCTTCTCAAATCTCCCTTCCGTGTAACTGATCTTCCCCCATGATGGATTCAGATAAAAAGCTGGGTCTTCTAGGACAAGATCCCTTCACGAAAGCAGCACTAATTTTCTCCTCCTGTCACATCTTCTGCAGATACAAAGCAAGAGCTGCAACATAGCATCCTCCACACTGCCACCCAGGGAAATTCTTAATCGACTCTCAGACAAATGGGCCATCAGTGTTTCATAGATGGATGGGAGGGTCAGGCCACTCATGACTACTGGGCCTGGCTCGTCTTCTCTTTTTTTCTATTATTTCTGGTCCCTTTTTTTGCAATCTCTCTGCTCTAATTGAATTGATCTCATAATTCACTTTTTTTTTTTAGTATCGCTCGTAAATAGCTTAATGAGGTCAAGGTTCTTAGTACTCTGGATGAAGAGGTGTTTGGAAGCTGAAGAACCGCAGACTTCCTCCTTAGAGCTTACTACACTGCTATGCGGATGGGCAGACAGTGCCTCAACTATAGTCTAGACTTCAAGACAGAATACACAGGCATTTGGAAATGTAAGTATTTTGGTGTCTCCTTAAAAGGGAAAAGGAGGTCATGCTACACAGCTCTGGAGGGTACGGCTCATACTGCATTCTATGTACACAGCACGCTTAGAGCATGGCGCCCAGGAGGGGCTCCCACTCACTTAGGAAAAAAAATGGAAAGAAACAACTTTTCTTATCTTGTTTGCATGAGACTCAACACACACTCTCAAATTCCACTTGGGATCTGCTGAAGAGAGACTGTTTCTGTGACGTTAGAGGGAAGGTGTAGCGATATATTGTCACTGTGTGTGGAGGGGAAGTGTAGGTAGGTACAGATTCTGATGCTGCAGCAAAGACTTTAGGCTCAACCTCTGCTTTGTCTGCCTCCGGGGTTCAGCCACCTCTGAGCACACCCAGAAAATGTATGCTAAGTCCTGTGGGATTCCATTTACCTGAAGATTTAAGAAATTTCTGGGAAAGGGGAAGTCTTAAAAGAAGAAGGCATCACATGCAACCAGCTTGAATCAGCTGTAAAGAGTTTGCCGACACAAGTGGGAAATAATTCTGAATACAGACTGGAGTCCAGCTCCTGGAAATACCTTTGTGTCCTAGGTAGAGAGCGAGGGATACAAGTAAAAACCACAGATCTGTGTCGTGAGTGTCATACGAGACATGGGGCAAAGCAATTCTAACGTGAGGCCCGACTACAGAGAGCAGCTCGGAGGGAATGACCTGACTTGTTCAGTCACACGCTCCCCAGAACCCCGGCAGCCCCAGGGACCCAGCACGTCAGTGATGTAGTTGAAAATGAAGCACCAGGTGAGACAGCTGTTTGTGTCCTCAAAAGAGACACCTTAGAGAAACTCCCCGGAATATCAGGGGACCTTTCAAGGAGCTGGCCCGTACGAGCATGTGGTGACATGAGCCAGGAAGTCCACGCCACTACTGTCAACGTGACTCAACCTACACCAGCAGGCCGATATGACCTGGAGAAACAAAGAATATACTAGAAAAGCACTCTTCCTGTCATTAGGCCTACAAGGAACTGGGAAAGAGGTGTCAAGACCTCAGGTACAGAGGCGAGAGCCAGGAGAGTCAGAAATCTCTTAGAAAATGCACCCCACAGCTCCCAGCCTTTAGCCGGCACTGCCTGTCTTGGGACGTTAAACTATAAGGACAAAAAGTATCTTACTCTGGTCCTCTGATTCAGTATTCTTGTACCATACATAAATGTCATCAATGCCACTACTGACATACGCATGGAAAAATGAGAAGTTCCCATTACAGAGAACAAGCCTGCTCTGTGCAACGCAGCTCAGAGATATTTACTACAGTCCTCACAGTGGGACACGAGTGGAGAACGAGGGAATCTGAGCTCAGAGTTATTTGAGCACTGTTTTCCTAGGAATCAGAGTGTCTCCTGCTCCTAGATGTTACTTGTTCTCTCTTTGACCTCCTCTCTTCCGACTCTGCCACTGTAAAACCTGACAAGGTTACTCGACACCTGTTAGATTCAGAGCATCCTGCTGAGGACTATGCCAAAAGAGGGGAATAATCCACAGCCCTGTTCTTAAGGAAACCCCTTTTAGAAAAACAAAAGATATGATTGCACACTCTATGAGAACAAAGGCTGTCGAGGTATTCTCAGCATGTGGCCCAGTGCCTGAAACATAGTGGTACTCAATAAGTTTTTAGTTATTTACTCAAAATTAAATCAAAATAATAAGATGACCTCTATATCAAGAGACAAAAGTTTGAATGAGTCCAGGAGAGGGAGAAACTAACTTTCTAGGGTGTGTGGGTGGGTAGGGGGTGGGAGAGTGGGCAGACACTGGCAACAGAGCGGCAGACCTGGGGCGACAACACAGGTGTCCTCATTCCAAGCTCACTGCCCTCCCCATACACAGCCCCAGCGTGAGTTTGCACTTGGGGTGGAGGAGATTTCTAATGGGGACTCCCTCTCAGGGACCTCCAGGGCTCTCTGCCTCCTGTGGTGGCAGTGCTGACCAGTATCCTGGTGAGGCGCTTGCTGAATGAAAGCCCCAGCTATGGGTTAACCTCCTCCGATGGTGGGCTTCGTGTGAGTAATGCAGAGGGCACACATCTACAGTCAGCCACCTGCATCAATGACTCCTGTCCTCTGAATGTGCTGTTGACACCTTATGTCCAGACGATCCTCCTGGACAAGTCTGAGGCAGGCCCTCTGGAAAGTCGTGGTCACTGAGGTGCTAGGCGGGGACTTTCTTGGAGCTGTTACAACAGCAGAGTATACATCTGGAGCGGCCACCAACTCCCCTGCCAGGACTGCGGCCCCCTTTGGTGGAGATGGGTGGTGGAGTCTCCTGGTCGTTAGTTAAGCACTACCAGCTCCAGGGCAAGGGCCCCTCTGGGCATGGAAGGAGAACCTGGTCCAGTGGGGCAGGAATCCGTCTCTGCTCCTGGGTCTTTCCGTGAATTTTCCCTTCTGGGAGCAACTTTGGACTTCTTCACCCAGCTCAGTATCTGGCTATCCCAGGCTCTCTGAATTCTGACACATTCCCCACACAGTGGCTGAGGTGACAGTGGGGTCTGATGTCTTCGTTTCCCATGCACTCATGACTGACATGAAAGTTTCCGTTCACAGAGACCTGCCATGACCTGTGCTGAGTTCTCACGAGGATGGATGCTCTAGCCAGCAAAGCCTGGGTTAGGCATGCCTGCTCACAGCCCCTGGCTCTGAGGGAGGGGTCCTGCGGACCAGAATGGTTTTCCACTGGGCTGAGTTGAGGCCATTTGGGCAGAACCATTTCTTTTATGTAAGTGCTTTGGATTGAAGCTCTCAAGAAGGCAGACCCTCTCTACCTGGCTCCAGGCTGCCTCTTTAGAGCTATTAGTCACCCAAATTGACAGCAGATCTATAACTGGCACAGCAGCTAGCGTCTGGGTTCTGCTATATTTATTCAGTAAATGTTCTGTAAAATCATATTATGAAATCAAAGCAAGATCTTAATAAATCACAGTGTATGAGATTCACCACCATGATAAGGAAGACATTTCTGAGGGCAGAAATTGTGCCCATTTCCCAAAGGTGGGCCTTCCTTGGCACCATGAAATGCTGCTCCTCAGTCCCTGGAGCGGCCAAGAGTCCCGCAGCTCCACACCTCAGAAGGGTGCTGTGGGATTGACCCGAGTTGTGAAATGTTCCTTAAATCTCCTTTGTTGTTGAGCTCTCGACCCCGCTCCAGAATATGCCCACTTCCTGCCCACTTCCTCATCCCACTGCTCATGCTTTGGTTCAGGTTTTCCCAAATGTATGATTGTAACAGCTTCCCCTCTAACCGCCCTTCAGGATGCCTCATTTGCTCTGATGAAGTGCACGCCCAGTGCTGTAACATGTATTTCCCGAAAGTCTGCTCCAATTACTCCCTCTCCGGCCAGACACCTCCCACCGGGGTCCCCAGCCCCCGCCCTCCCTTCTGCGCTCTTCCTTGTGTCCAGCACACTGGCCCGCATGGGGTCAGAGGTCTCCCTTGTCCTCTCTCTGGGTTGAATCTAGCCAAGTAGGAGGCTTGGGGCTGGCACGAGACCCAGGTGAGGGAGGAGGACGAAGTCAGGACGTTTGCTCTCCCCCTGCTTTTCTGCATGGTCATCAAGGCTGGTTGTCTCCCTTCAGCGAAGGTCACAGCTCCTCTGAAAGAGGCCTTCTCTCCACGATACTCTTGGCTGGTTCTGGAAATCACTCTCCGGATCTCTTGGGCCTAGGCCAGTCACCAGACCCCAGTGACTGTGCTATCTGTGAGCTGCAGCGCATGTGGCCCCCACTCTATTAATAGTCCCTTTACGAAATCATCCTCTTGTCATCCTAATTTCAGTTTACCATCCTCTTCCTGCCCTGCCCTAGACGGACACACTTGCTTTTCTAAAACCATCCAGGGCTTCTCATGACACCCGCAGAATCTCATTCCCTCTTCTTACCGCTGGCATCTTTTTCACAATGTTTGTCATATCCTTAAACCACTTGCAACATTATTTAATACTCTTCTTTGTATATACTCCTCTTTTACTTCAATAACTATGTTTTAAAAGGAAATTATAACTACCAGAGACAGAAAACTAGTATCATTTTCCATAAATGAACTATAACCATAAACATACAGTCATACATCGCTTAACGATGAGGAGATGTTCTGAGAAAAGTGTCGTTAGGCGATTTCGTCGTTGTGTGAACATCATAGAGCGACCTACACAAACCTGGATGGTACAGTCTACTGCACACCGAGGCTGCATGGGACTAACTTTACAGGACCACGGTCATGCGTGCGGTCCCATGATCACGTGGTGTATAGTAACTATACAAAGCTGTCATATTGCATTCTTTGTATTGTTGCTTAAGGCTCTAAGTCTGAGGCCTGCTCTCACTTTGGTAAAAAGGGGGATTAACAGATGTTAGGGCAATATTAAAGGCACATTCCTTAGTATAAAAAAGGACCAGGACTGAATCACATGTGTCAGTTACCTACTTTCACCTCCACACTCTCTTATGTAGGGTCCATAAACCTGTAACTTTCTGTCACACCCCACCAGTGATGTCCTCCCATGGTTTGGGAGACACTGGCTCAATGGATCAAACACAGCCCATTAGTTAGGCACTGGAGGTCCTCCCTTGCTGCGAGGGCAGCCAACCTTTCTACCTTCCTCTCCCCCTCACCAGCTCTACCGCAGCTGCGTTCAACTACGTGACACCCTCCATGCCCTCCCTTGGCTTTCCTCCCTCTTACCTGTTCACAGTGATGTCCCAAAGCTGCTTATCCTGCAGGGCCTGCCCAGGGGTCACCTTCGCCGTCCAGCTTCCTTCGTCCCCCAGGCCGAAGCCTGCCTCTGCCTGGCCTGTGCTCATAAAGCACGTGGTGGCTCCTCTCTCCTGCGGCCTCTGTCTCCCTAACTTGGGCTGGGGTTGTCCTGTGCTTCCCATCTGTCTCCTTCCATGTCATGATCCTGTAAGCAGGATGAAAAAACAATAGGAGAAGTTGAAAATTCTGTGAATTGAAGCCCTAACTAGCTGGTAAATAGATTCTTGCTTCCTTTGCTGGCAAAATCAGCATGCAAGACCGTTACCTGAGTAACCCTCCCAGGACAACCCACTTCTGGGGGCCATCTCTGCCACTGAAAATTACACAGTGCTCCAGTCGGTGTTTTGGTAAGTTTCCTGCTCTCCTTTAAGGCAGATCAGACAACAAACATAGGACGGGGCCGAGATAAGGAGCTACCAGGGCTGAGATTTGGCCCCACGGCAGTGACCTTCCACATCCATGAAAGTAGGTCACTTTCTCACCTGCTCTGGGCTTCAAGGCCTCTGGCGACTCATACAAAATCCGTCACCCGGAGACCTGCATCTGAAAACAGCACAACTAGGGCCCCAGAGGCCCACTGCGGGGTTCAAGCCGGCTCAGCCCTTCACAAGCTACGGGTTCTTGGAAAGGTCCTCACACTCTCTGCATCTCAGTTTTCTCAACTCTAAAATGAGCCTAATAAGAGTGCCTCTCTCATTAGGTGAGAATTAAGTAATTTAATGCATATCAGGTGACCAGGGTGGCATTTCACATAACATGCCTTCCAGGTTAGCAACAGTCAGATGGAGGAAGAGAGAGAGCAGGAAGGGCCAGCAACACCACCATCCCCTTCCTGATGAGAACAGTCCCTGGTCAGCCCACAACTGCCCAGAAGATGCCTCCCGATGTGCCATCGCTGATCTAAGAAGGCAGAGAGCTCCTGAGGACCAGGGCGCTGTGACTCTGTCTCCACCACAGTCATCACCTTTTCCTTCTGGAGACTTCTGGGGGGGATATCCCCATACTCAAAGTCAAATGCAGAGTGGTATCATATCTTGGAAGACAAATGAAGGGAAAACTTGTCTCCCGAGCGGCTCGCCCCTGATTCCTGAGGACGGGGCAGTCATTCTTTGGCTGTGCATGTACCACTTACTTCACTTTTGTAGTATACGGATCATTGCATGATATTAATGATTCCACTTTCAGCAGATAGGTACTTAGCACCACCATGGCTGGGTGCTCTGCTGGGCACGGGGGTATGTTGGTGAGAAAAGCAGGCATGGTTTCTGCTCCCATCAAGTTCACTGCTGTTTGGAGTCTTGTCTCCCTGATTGAACTGTGATCTTCTGGAGAGCAGGACAGGGTCCAGATTATCTCATTGTTTTCTGAGCATCTCCCAGTGCCTGGCTACACAGTCGGATGTCCTAGGGCACAGTCAGCATAGATGGAAGCCAGGGCTTGCCAGGAGCTGGAGCCTCACCATGAGTGAGAGACACCCCAGCGAATTCTGGGGCAAGGTCTCACCGTGGTCCTCCTAGGTACCTCTCAGGTGTATCAGCTGGCTGGGCCTGTGTCCCAATGCCTGCTGCCCAAGGAGCAGGGGTGAGAGCCAAGGCTGACCCAGGCCCAACTGCCAAGGGGCGAATGAAGATGGGAGAGCCCAGGCCTTCAGGGCTGTGAACTGGGTCCCCTCTTTACAGTTATGGGAGGTTGTGGAGAGGGCACGTTTTGTCCCTGCTGCTTGGTCTGCAGCTGTGGCAGGTAAGAGTGGGGTCACCCTCCTGTTGGTCTCAGTGTCAGTCAGGGTCTGATCTAGAAGGCAGAGTCCACTCAAAGTGTGTCTAACAGAGAAAATTTAAGGCGAGGCACTGATTACACAGGTGATGTGTGAGCTGAGAAGTCAACAGGGACAGTGGGGGAACCAGAGACGAGCAAGGCAGAGTGACAACCACCCCAGGGCTGGTGGAGAAGTCGGGGAGCTCAGGGCCCAGGTCACTGGTGGATGCTCAAACCAAGCAAACTTGTCCAGTGGGAGCTGGGGCTGTGGAAGGGGTGGAAGCGCTGCTGGGTCCCCTCCCCTCCAAGGTAGAGAGAGGAGGAGAGACCCTGCTCCCCTCTGTCCTCACTCCGAAATCTTACTACAGTTTCCCGTTGGCTGACCAGGTGGAGGCCAGCTCACACAGGAGCAGGGGTGAGCCCCCTTCATGCAAAGCAGAGCAGGGGAAGAGCGAGAAATGGCTCTGGGAGCAAACAGCCCTGAACCAGGACAATCTGTGTGTGACGCTGAGGATGGAGCCATTAGTGTGGCTAAGAGCGCAAGCTGTGCCTCCCGGCTTTGTGGAAAGGAAAGGCTTGCTCCTGAGGGGGAGGGCCTCACACTGACCTCGCCTTGGTGAATTCAAGGAGTCAGCGAGCACCTTGACGCATCGTTCTGGTGGCCTGAGGAGTCCTTCAACTGTATGTCTGTCATCCATTCTCTCCAGTTCACAGGACCAGAGTTTTGCACATGTTCAAACTCACTGCATCCTCTTCAGATCCTCAGGTGTTTCTGGACATGTTACCATGGAAAAAGTCCCAAGATGCCGGTTTTGAGTGGAAATAAGGTGTAGGACAATGTATTTTAAATTATCCTGTTGAAAAGAAAAAGCACAGAGTAAATCAAGAAATGTTCTACAAAATCCTAACAGCAGCTGTCACTATAGGACGTCAACAAATGACTGTGTGAGTCTGGCAGTGGGTGGGGAGGTGGGACAGCCAGGTGGGCTTTCGCTGTGTGCAGTATTTCACACCGCTCTGAGCCCAGCAGGAAGGTCAGGGCTCTGTCGGTCGCCTTCTCCAACGCCGCTTTCTCCTGGGGTGCTGTGGCCTGGAGAAGGCATTTATTTCTTGTAAGTTGAAGACACAACGTTCTGAGGCCTGCACGCCAAAGTGTCTTGTTGATGGGAAAGCTGTACCTAATAACAATGTGGAATGAGCTGAAGGACCCAGGAAAAAGGAGGGAAGTTGGAGAATTTCTCATATTCCAGTCAACGTGGGAGGTTGACCGCTACTGGACAAGATGATGGGAATATGGACAAAGGGGGAATGACTGAGTGACTTCTAGAGGTCACAATCCTTAACCAACTAGTCCGAAGCTGTCACTGTACTTTATTCAAAGCCCTCTCCCCACCCAGGCCTGTGACAGACACATGTCTTATTCAAAATGTACACCAGCGGAAAAATGGGCTTCATTTGAAACTGACTTTGTTGGCTGTATCTTTTGCACACAGTCAGGGAGCCTGTCCTCTGGAGACAAGAGCACAGGCAGAGGAATGAGATGTGCCCCCGTGCAGAGCAGCCATCTCGGTGGGGTCTGCATCAGCTGTAGTCCCAATAGGAAAGAGCATGCTCAAATTAGCATTGTTCGAGGGAGGTTCATGCAAAGAGAAAAATGGCAGAAGTGCAGAGGTCTGTGGGGAAATCACAAGGGCAGGAACCAGGCCAGCAGGTGCAGAGGGGTCACCACCCGAGGGCCGAAAGGGACAAGAGGAGGGTGGTTACAGGACCACAGAGCACAGGCCCCTTGAGGCGAGCACAGACCTTTTCTCAAAGACAACGCCACAGGAGGGAGGGACCTTTCTCACAAACGCCAGTTTCCTGCCGATTCCTTGCTGGCTGAGCCCAGGACTCGGGCCAGGGGTGGGATACACACCCTGCCCACTAGGGCAGGGACGAGGGGACAAGAGTGGTGAGGGGGCCTGGAGGTGTGACTAGAAGGCAGCACAGATGGCTCCCGAGAGCAGGCTGGCTCCTGAGGCCTTTGTATGGGGCGGGGAGCCTTGTCTAGGTGTGTAACATGGACACATGGTGGGATGCACGCAGCAGGGGACAACATCACTGACTGGATGGGGGGCACTTACGCTCGTGCCGTGGGAACATTCCATTTTTTCCACAGATTCCATTTTCAGTGGGATCGCATTCCTTGACACCAGAGGGAGAAGGACAGGTGGGTTCAGAGGGAGAAGCGGCTGCTCACACTTTGATCCGTCCTTGCGCTCCCTGGGCATCTGAAGACAGAGTTCTTACCTATCATTATTAGTCACAAGCACTCAGGAGCAGGAGATTGGAATTCACCTTGCCTCCTGTGTTCGTGACTGTTTGCTGGGCTCCACAGAAAGCCTTTCTTCACCCAGGTCCTCTCTCCAGAGATGCTCCTCCTTCTTTCTTTCTTGCATTCCTTCCCTCCTTTCTCATTCTCCCATCACCTATTTCTCTATTTTCATTCTCCGCTCTGACGGGTATGACAGCAACGTTTCTGAAACACAGACCTGCTGCTGCCTCTTCTCCCTCTGCTTCTGCTCCCCTCTGGAGAGTAATTTGGTAGTCCCTGGGGCACTGCCGATGTGAACCGCTCACCCATAGCAAGAGCTGCCGTTGGCCCCCCAAGAACAAGTACCGCTGCTCTGTGGGCCCTGACAGCTCCCCTCTCCCTGGCTGCTGAGCTCTCAGGTCTCCTGCCCACTGCCGCGTTTCGCCTGTGCACACGGCACACATCCGGCCAAACTGCAGTCCCCAAATGCCGCTTGTGTTTTCCCTGGGCATCCTTCTGCCAGGGGTCTCCCGCTACAGTTCCTCTTCCTCATTCTCCCTCCAGGAGCCTTTGCTGTTGTTGATTTCACCCTTCCCAACGAGCCCAAATGCTCTTTCCTTTATGAAATCTTCATTTAACTCCTTTCTTGGTGTTTGCTCAGCATTTTGTATTAATCATTTTCTCCTCCACATTCGCAATTCCTTCCATATTCTCTGTTGCCTAGGGGTACCACCATCTTCCCAGGATTCTTAAGCAGAAAATGAAAACAGGGAGCTATCTCTGCCATCCTGGTCTTGCTGTTTTGGCCCTCTAAGTATTTCTCAGATCCACCCCCTCTCCTTCCCTACCATCACTGCCCTACGCAGATGCTTGTCATTTCTCTCCCGGACCATTGCAACTGCCTTGCATTGGTTTCCCTGCCTCCAGTCTTCCTCCTCTCCAGTCTGTTTTCCACTCTGCACTGTTCCAATCCATCTAAAACACACACGTGACCTTGTCCCCTCCTGCTTAAAAACCTTTCACCTGCAGCATAAAGCCCAGCGGCCCAGTCTGGAGCCAGCCTTCCACCTTTCCAGCCTCACTGTTGACACCTCTCCTCTAATTCTCCCTCTCGAGTGGTGGTGTTCAGTACAACCCAGAACACGATGCCGGCCCTGATATCAGTTCCCCCACATTAAACCAAGCATATGTGGGGCTAAAACCAAAGCACTCTTTCCCTGCTTACTCCCCAGCTCCCTGGCTCCAGAATCCACTGTCCACCATGCAGACGGACAGCCAAGGACAGCCGCCTGGATTCCTTGTCATCTCCTCCTCCCTGCAAATAGCTTCCCAAGGCCGAACGCAGGCTGGTAGGAAAGCTCCGACCAGCAAGGCCACTGACTCCGCCCGCCATCCACAAGCAGCCACATTCCTCACAAACCTTTAAAGCCCCTCACCTCCCTTCTTTCAGGGAGACAAGATGAAATGACACAAATTGGAAGGCTCACTCTAGCCTCCCGGCTGATATCATCCAAAATAAAAACGCTTTCCTTGCCATAAGCCTGGCGTTCTGGTTTTCATTTGGCCCCTCTTGTGTGGCAGGTAAGGAGCCTCTGTTTGTAGGCAGTAGCAACAGTACACTGTCCGCCCCTCTGTCCCCTGGCACACGCAGTTCTCTCTGCACGAAACGCCTCCTACGCCATCTCCTCATCCCAACGCACGCACGCACGCACACACACAGCCTCAGCCTGGTGAACTCCTTCTCATTCTTGAAAACCCACTTCCCTCTTTCCACTTTTCACTCCTGTTTGGCAGCATCTAGCACAGGGATCTACGAACTACAGTCTGCGCACCAAATCTAGGCTGACGGCTGGGTTTCCGTAAGGAAAGTGTAACTGAAGCCCAGCCGGAGCAGTCGCCCGCACGTCGTCTCTGGCCACTCCTGCGCTGCAATGGCGGAGCTGAGCAGCCGCTACGGAGACCGCAGATGTTTACCATACAGCCCTTCACAGGACACCTCTGCCAACCTGTGATCCAGCACATTGCAAATGCATGTGATTTTATGACCCAGTCACTCTCCCTCTATACATATATATGTATGTACATACACATTTTGAGTTTTGGGGGAAAAACAAGTTGCACAGTGAAAATCACAGAATGGATACAATGTATGTACGTGCAACATCACACACAATCAACACTTGGATATACAAACATACATGATACAGAATGTTACAAACAGGCAGGAAGGATGCATATTGAGTACATGATAGCGGTTTCCTCTGGAGAGGGGAAAGAAGGAACTCAGGCTGCTTGTAAAGGGTTGTAGCTTTATTTTTACTTTATTTCCTAAAAAAAAACCGGAGGTAAATATGACAAAATATTAGCATCTAATAATTCTGGGTGGTGGCAAAAAGGACCTTTAGTATCTTACTTTAGTACTTTAGTAATTTCAAAGTTCTCAACATAAGCACAAGCCCTCTTCAGATCACGTCCCCTACAGCCCTTCTCGGTTCCTTCACGTCCACAGGCCTGCCCCTCTGTTCCTTCCACACACTTGGAAACACAGCGTGATGAAAGCCATTACCAATACGGTCACTTGTATGGTCGTCTTCCTCCAGGATGTGAGCCTCATGAGGACAAGGACATGCCATAGTGGACGTCCCAATTGAATTCTATTTACCTTTCTTATGGCAAGAACCAAATTTTACTCTGCTTAATTGGTAAGTAATTTTTCTTACCTCTCCTAAATTAGCCAGGAGTTCCTTGAGGCAAGGGATCCCCGCAGCCTGGCGCCCAGCTGTCACTCAAGGCAGTGTCGTAGAGAGATCAGGGTGCAGGGTCCAGGGCTCGGCTCAGGACAGCCGACCCCAGCAGAGGCATAGAAATGAGCCCAGTTTTAACTTCCATAACTGCCCCTGGTGAGGATGGACACAAAGTAAAAATGATTAATGAACCGGAAAACAAGGAACTTGGAGAAAAAATTAGAGGAGATCAGATAGTTTTTACCCAAAGTAGAGCCTAAAAGGCAAGCGTGTAAAGCCCTGCCACACACCCATCGTGTTTCCTCTGCTCTCTGGCCACTGTCTCTGTTTTTCTTTCTGGCTCCTCTTGCTACGTGACCATTAACCGTTAGCATAGGCAGTGGTTCTCAAAGTGTGACCCCAGATCAGCAGGATCGGCAACGCCTGGGAGTTTAGGAGAAATCAGGTGCTTGAATCCGAAGAATCAGCCTCCTCAATGAGGAGGCCTGTGTCCAGGGCCCGGCACACGGGCTGCAAGCCTCCTGCAGCGCTTGCTCAGAGGCGCCCTGGGTCTGGGGACCACGGCTGCACGGTGTGCTCCTGCGCCCATCCCCTCCACCCACCACTCTGGTCTCCTGTCTGCGCAAGTTCATGGTCTCCCAAGAAATCCACTACTACCCACGAACAAAGATTCCTGAACTCAGACCTCCAGCACAGACTCACCCCTGATGCTAGCCCGTGCCCGTGGCCCCTGCTTGGCATCTCTGCTTCGATTTCCTAAAGGCTCTGCTCGCCGCTGTGTCCTGGGGGTGCCCTCTCCCCAAACCTGGCCCTTAACCTAGCTGAGTTCACCATCATCTATCTGTCCATATGACTAATCTGGAAACCTCTCCTGTTTCCTGCTCCCTTCCTTTACCTCATTCGCCGCCAATCCCCTGCTATTTTACCTTCTAAGCACCCACCATATGCATCCACTCCCACGACGACTGTCGCTCTGCTGACAGAGGGAATCTTCAGACGTACAAGTGCATCCTGACCTCCCACTCATTGTGACCCACCAGACCTTGCCCAGTCTGGCCCTGCTGCCTCTGATGACAGCTGCCCCCTTGCAATTTGAACCCAGACACACAGCTGGGTTTGTCAGAGAGGTCAGCTCTGTCCTTCACAGGCTTCTGTGCACACAGTCGTTCCGCTGACCCTGTCCCCTCACTGTGTCCTCCCTCACTGCTTCTCCCCCTGCTGTCTGCCACCCCCGCTTCACGACAGCCTCAAGGGAGCCCCCTCTCCGGCAGGCGCTCGTCATCAGCGTTCTGTTGATGCACACCAAGTTACGCACACGTCGAGGGCAGCACCCGTGTCCCAGCTCGCCCACCTCCTCAGTCAGCAGTCTGCCTCAGGTGCCTGGGTTCTCTGCCCAGAGCTCTCAGTGCTGAAGCCCAGGTGCTGGCCAGGCTGTGCTTCTGGAGGCCTAGGAAAGGGTCTGCTTCCAGCTGCCTTCAGGCCTCAGCCAGATCAGCTCCTTGCGGCGGTGGGCTGAGGCTTCCTTCCCTGTAGCCATTAGTCCAGGGTGCTCTCCAATCCTGGAGGGGTCCACATTCCTTGCCAGCTGGTCCCCTCCATCTTCAAATCCAACAACAGAGTCCCCCCACGTCAAATCCCCCTCATGCGCCCATCTCTATTTGCCGGAAGAACCCAGTTCCTTTTAAGGATTCACCTGATTAGGTCAGGCCCGCTCAGGATAATCCTTATATTTTAAGATCAACTGATTTGAGACCTTAATTATATCTGCAAACCCCTTCACAACAGCAGATAGAGTCTTATTTGATTGAGTCACTTTGAGAAGGTGTGTGCACCAGGGGTGAGGACCTTAGTGGCCATCTGAGAGGTCTGCTGGCCACACGATCCTCTGACATTTGATTCGTGCCGGTCTCCTCACTAGCTTTCTAACTATGTGTTCCACTCGGCCATCCTTCTTCCAGGTCGGGCCTGATATTTCCGTCTCTGCGTCTCTGTCCACATGATGACCTCTGTCTAGGATGCCCCTGCCATCTTTGCAGGATGCCCTCTGAGGCTCCTCTGTTGGTGGCAGTCCCTTCTCCTTTGTGCCCATAAAACACTTTTCTCACGTAGGACAGCATGCTGACACTGTTGAGGCTGGCGTCACTGCTGCTGAGCTTGTCAGCCGTTAGCCATTAGCCCGGGTGCAGTGCAGCGAGCACAGCTCACTCCTTGCTGCCTGGCCCCGCCGCACCCAGGCCACAGTAGGGGAAAGATTGGATTTTCAATACAATTACAAAGTGTACTGAAGGAAACTGAACCCAGAAATATCCAGACTGCCTATGAGAGGTGATAAGAGACCAAGCGGGATGGGAGGAGGGAACAGGAAATGGAGGACTAATGAAGGGAGGAGAGCCGGGGACCCGGGGCCTCCACACGCAGCCTGTCGCATGGCCTCTCCCCAGTCACCAAAGGTGGCTGAAGTTGGTGCCACTTGAAGTCGCCTTGCCTCATCTTGGCCACTGAAACCACTGCTGTGAACAAGATACCTAAGGGCAAAGGGGCCCGCTTAAAGGGGAGACCAGCCCATCCTCTCCCGTGGCCGTAATTAATTATCTCACAAAGGAGCCGGGCCTCAGCAGAAAAGATAGAGGTTTAGACTATAAAAATTTTCATGCACGATAAAATCGGAACCTTTTAAAGCTAGTGTATATCTCAGCTGCAGTTCAAGCTGCGAGGGCAGGGAGAGGAGAGGAAATGGCCCATCACTCAGGAAGCACCTGGGCGGACGCCAGGGGCACTTCACACGCTGGCCTCGGGAGGGATGGGGGTTCAGCTCAGGGCGGGCAGGGCGGCGCCTCTCCCTGGGCCCCACCTCGTGCTGGCGGGAACCCACGCCTGGGGCGGCAGGGGCTCCCGCAAAGCTCTGGGAGAGCACGGCAGGAGGGAGGGCAGGCCCTGCCAGCGCCTGGTCCGCAGCCCCTCAGCGTTCAGCGGTCCCCAGGGGTTCTGTTCGTTCAGCTGCTCCCTCGTGGTTGCCATGCGGCAGCGAGAGAGAAGGTGGCACCGTGGCACACGCCAGGGGTGGGGCAGCCGAGGGCCACGCCCGGCTGAGGACGCCCGGGTGACCCACAAAATGACGAGGGCACAGTCAAAAGTAAACGAGACATTTTATTGTCTTGAACCTTTTCTATTGCTACGGCATCATGTCCGTAAAGTTTTAAATTTGTATGCAAAAATAAAATCCTAGAGGAAAAGGTGTGGGGCTGCTGAGATGTCTGCTTTTGACTGTCGTTGTACGAGCTCAGTGTGATCGCCACGCAGCCCCGCACATCCCCGGCGGCTGCTTCCCAAAAGAGGAGGAAGCCGCGGGTCCCCGCCTCTGCCGAGGCCTCGAGGCTGTGGTCCTGCGGCCGCCGCAGAAGTCATCGCTCTGCCAAAGTCGCTTCTCATACTCCACGGTGCCCTGTTGCATCCGCGGGGACCTGGGCCCCACACACTGCTTAAAACTGACCATAAAACATTTAGAGCTGGAGATGTTACACTGAGATGCTTCAGGACGTACACCTTGAACCAGCACCAGTCTGGGTGCCCGCTGGCCTGCAGGGTGTCCCTCGCAGGCGTTCACTCCTCGGTGGTCAGTTACCACTGGGAAATGAAGAGAGAAACGAGGCCTTCAGGGGAGGCGGGAGGGAAGTCTGAAGTCAGCTGGCTCCGGACACATATAAATATGTGTTTTAAAGTGGTGGCTCATGGTTATGAAAACCCGGAGCAGGACCTGCCAAGGAGCCTGGACTTTAGGGCCCGTGTGATTTCTGTTTGTTTTGTTTTTACAAAACTAGTGAATGATTTAGTGATAGCTGGCATTACTGAGCGCGTGAGGCTGGAGGGGACAATGCAAAGCTCACCTCATCTACCCTCCCCATTGCCACTAGAGGCCAGGGCCCAAGGCCTTCTGAGGAAGCTGCACACAGATTGATGAGGATTTTAGGCTGGTTAATTTTAAAACTGCAGATGAGAAGCAGGCTCCGAGGAGTGGAATTTGCTCGCCCTTTGATGAGAGACAGTTGCATTTGTGAAGGAAATCTCCATGCCTCCCTTTCTGCCCCAGGAGGAAGGGGGGATGGCCTTATCTCTGGAAACTCTTAATGGGGAAGGCAAGGACTTGAGTTGGTTACTGTCTGGCAACCTCATGTAACTGACCCCCCCCCCCCAAAATCCTCTTTTGTCTTTAGCTGAGGATAATATTTAGGCGGTGACTTCTGCCATTTACTCAATCCGGTTTGATTCTTATCTAAAAGTTGTGGGACTGCCCAATGGCCGGACCCTACCGGCACTGGTACCATTTTAACATTTTTTTTTGTCTTGTAAAGAGATAACTCACATACCTATGCCTTAAATTTAGCCTTACTCTCCACCCAGGGGGGCAGCAGAAGCGGCAGCAGCAACAGCAACATGCCGGCAGCAGCTCTGCCTGCCCATGGGTCCTGTCCTTATGCCAGCGGTGGCAGCAGCAGCTCCCATGCCAGCAGCATCTCTGACTGCCCGTGGGTCCCGTCCCCACGCAGCAGCTCTGACTGCCCATGGGTCCTGTCCCCATGCTATTCCACACTATTCTCTAAATAAAAGAGCACTACCGCCAGATCTTGAGAGTCTAAGAAATCTTTCTTTTGACTCTTCGGCTCACTGACCCCGCATCAAGATGAGAAAGCCCTCCAGCTATTTCTGTGGGCCTGAGATGCCGAGTGTCTATTTCTACTCCTTTGTGATAAAGTAACTCCAGCTTTCTTTGGGGAAACCCCCTTCTCCTCATTCTTACCAGCACATTTTTTAGGGTTTTGTCCTACCTCCAGTGCCAGTGGAGGGATTTGATCACTTATACTAGTTGGCTATCCCCATGTGTCCACAGCACAATGGGTCCAGAGGGAAATCATGAGCTAAGCTGGTCCAGTTAGAGGTAGCTCACCATCTTTTCTGAGAATGTCAGGTCACTGATCTCTCTTCTAATTCTAGACAAGGAAGGCCCTGGCCTTTAAAGCACTGGCAGCAACCTTGCATTCACACAGAGAGTCAGCCTTTCAATGAAACTGGCAACATGGGAAGCAGGAGAGAAAGGGGGAAACTGAACCATTGTCGAGTTCCTGGATCAAGCCTTACCTGAAGGCCTTTACCACTGTACTTTTCTGTTACACAATGCCATCAATGCCTCTATTGTTTATGCCAGTTTGAGCTGAGTATTCTGAAAGCTCCTGGCTACAACAACTGAAAGCCATCACAAGACCTCTACTGTGTGGTAGCAGTCAGCATTTTGAATGTATGAGTCAGTTTCCTTAATATCCTGAATTTTTTATTTTCAGCACTAAACATTCCCAGTTCTTTCAGGGATTCTGGTCCCATCGCCATCTGATTACAGTTGATGGCACCCCCTTTGGAGTGCCAGTTTCTTCTTGCTTGGGTTCCCTTGTTTTCTGCTCTCACAGGTAGGCCTGGCTATAGTTGTCCAGCTTCCCACCTTTGGTTTTGATACAACCAAAACACAGACACATGTGTGACACATGGGTTTGCCTTCCCTTTGGTACATCATAGACACAAGTCTCAGCCTGGGTTTTGACCTAGAAATCTTGGTTGAGGCTTTTGTCTGGGTGGGCAGAACTGAGATATCAGCCCTTGGCCAAATGGGGGTAGGAGGGGTCTTTGCTCAGTTCCAAGGGTGTAAGACGTTGCAGGGAAAGGTTCTGGCTGCCACAAGGAGCATTCCGTAAGGAGCCTCCCTCTGTGTGTCATTGCACAGTGAGGGTGCTGTGGACCATACTTGGCACAGTCTTGGGACGGCTCTCTGGGAAATGTCACAACTGCTTGGGAAGCGGCAGTGGGCTGGCCCCTGTGTCCCAGCTGGAGGCACTGCATTGTTCTGCGCATCAGGATGACGGGCACTCCTGAGCTGCACTTTCCCAGGCCCTGTCCCTGCGCCTGCCTCACGCTGTAGGTCCCACTCCCAGGCCCTCAGCGGCTGCTGACACGGGGCTGCAGGGGAGCCCGGCCTTCCCTCACTCTCTCAGCTTCCCCCGCACTGACTCTTCTCATGCCGAGCCTGGCCCATCTGGTTTCTGCCCCACTGGCCTTTCTAACAGTCCCTTTTGCTGCCCTGACCACACAGGCCAATTAACTGAGCTTGAGCTCAAGCCCCCGGCCTCCAGACACATGTCTTGACTACTCAGCCCCACTCCCACCTTCTCTGAGCCCCCGTTCCATGTCCTGCCATCCCTGCTCCACCTCGAGCTGCCTGGCGTTGCCTCGTGTGAAAGTCTAGTTGCCCAGGGAGACCCAAGCCCTGTGCTTAGCCCCGTGCAGGTGCTCGAAGGTGCTGGAGCTGCAGCCCTGTCTGCTGTTGCTTGGAGTGTCTGTGTCAGGGCCAGGACAGAGCATGCTCTGGGGGCCTCAGGCCACACCCCCAGGGAACGAGGGTGACACCGGCAAGGTGTGGTGCCTGGTGCTTCCTCAGGGCTGTGTGCGTCGTATCTCATTTCATTCTGCAGACACGTTGGCCGCCGTGGATGAGCCTGGGGAAACCAGGCAGAATTGGTAGCATTTTCACACTGTTCTCAGACACGCTAGTTCTAACCGCTGCTCCAAACACAAAGGAGGGGCCAGAGTAGGTTCCGGAAGCATTTCAGTCTAGTTGCTCTTCGAAATTTCTCCAGTTAAGAAATCAAGCTAACTTTGTTGAACTCAGAGTTTCATAAGTTCAGTTGGCATGAAAGCCTCCCTTTTGTGGAATATCTGCCAACATCCTGCATAAGTGTCTGTCGATGCGGTGTGGGAAACACTGCTCCGGCTTCCTCTTTAGGAGATCACATCTATTCCACAACTTTCATCAGACAACCATGATATTGTCGACGAGTGTGCCTTCCAATTCAATTCAGTAAACATTTACTAAGCACCTACTGGGCACAGACATTGTGACAGATAGTGTGGGGCAAGGCAGATAAAGAATGCTTCTGTGGAACTTAGAGCCTATAGCAGAAGAGAAGTCAAGAGGCACAGCAGCTCTAGAACACAGTAAAGTATTTTTATTAATAGATTAAGATAAGTGCCATAAAATAGATATAGACGGAGTGTCATGGGAGTCAAAGTAAAAGAGAAAAGAAATACGTCCAGCTGGAATAATGAGAGTAGGCTGCTACACTGAGGTCTGAGCACATCTAGGCAACTGCCTGTCTGACTTCTCTGTTTGGGTATTTCAAACCAAACTCATGGACCCCACCCCACAAAGCCTGTGCTTTTCCCGCGTCCTCTCTCTCAGAAGAGTACCACCAGCCACCTGCCGCGCAGGCCAGACACCCAGGAGTCTTCCTTGTCTCTGCCTGTCTGCCCACAGATAAATGTTTTCATAGTGTCCTTTCCTACACTTGTCCCATTTAGGGGTTCATTTACTTAGTGTCAACGCCCCCCACACACACTCTATTTTGAAATATGCATGTACTGTTCCTGCTCCTCAGTGAACTCTCAGAACCGGTTTAATGCCTGCACCGAGTAAGTCCCAAGTAAATAATGTTGAATGAATGCCTGCAGGAATAAACGAATGTGTGGGTTGGTTTTCGAGCTCCCTCTTGATGGAAGGAGCTACCACATGTAAAAATGGAGGAAATGACGCTCACAGTGGAAGGAGTCAAATGAGAAAAGGCGCCGAGCCTGGCGAGCCTGGGATTAGAATCCACCTCCTCCTAGAGCCCATGCAGTGTCCATGACTGGATCCTGGAACAGAAAACGGACGTCAGTGGAAAAAGTAGTGAATCCAAGTACAGTCTGTCATCTACTTATTAGTAATATGCCGATGTTAATTTCTTAGTTGTGACGGATGTACCACAGTGACACAAGATGTCAACGTTACTGGAAGCTGAGCGAGGCGTAAATGGAACTCTCTGTACTAGCTTTGCAACTCTTCTATAAATCTAAACATTATTATAAATTTGAACATTTACTTTGAAAAATCAAATTTCTCTTTCTCTATATGTAGCATAAACCATTCCAGTCTAACTGAAGTAATGCTCATCACTTGTGACCAATAGCAGAGCTTTAGTCCCACAGCAACGTGGAGTTCATCAAAGCAACCAGTGTGAGGGTGTTTTTGTAACGGAGAAGGGTGATCCATTGGGCCATAGAGAAGTGGCAACGTCTGGAGCACGTGTCTAACAGGTGAGGCTCAGTACAGTGGAACTCATCCACCCTTTCCAGGACGTACCCAAGCTGTCCCCTTGCCAGGCGCTGGGCTTGGGGAAACTGACCTGGAGGTCCTTTTCAGCTGAGAGCTAGCTCAAAGTTCCAGCCCCTGACCTTGGACCCAGGCTTTTTCTCTCCCAGCATCACCCTTTGGCACCCTGATGGTGTCCTGCCCAGATTCCTTCAGGTCCCTGTCACCAGTAATGTGTGGCCCACACCCTGTGCTTGCTGGACCCTCCTCAGGGGCTGCCTGGGGGTGCTGGAGCTGCCCTGCCGGTGGGAAATGCCCTCCCACCCCACTCCAAGATGGCTACAGCCAGTGATTGACTAGCGTGAGGCCGCAAAGCTCGGCCCCTCCCCTTCCAGCAGGACGAACTCGAGGCGTAATTGTTGCTCCGGAGTCGCCCCTTGGATCTCACCTGAACTCACGTGCTCGCCTGGCCCCTCCATTCCCCGTGCTGCCGCTTCTGCAACCTCACTGGTGTGTGTGCGTTTTTGTTGGCTTGTGTGTTTTGAGTATTTCCCTAATGATTCTTGGTTCAGGGTCTACTTCTGGGAAAACCAGATCACAGACACTGAGGCAGTGTGGCTACAAGAAAAACTAAGTGTTAGCGTCAGAGGACCTGCCGTCTAACCCTCGCTCTCACACCTATAGCTGTGTGACATTGGTGATGGCGTCCCCGCCTCTCGCCTCTGTGAAATGGGGACAATCACACCGACCCCCACTGACCATGCAGCTTGCATGAGATGATGAACGTTACATGCCTGCGCGCCTTTCCCGGGTCTCGCGGTCCAGTGCAACTCCCGAGCAGCCTGGGCGCCTTTTCTACGAGAAAGCTCTGTCCATGGACCTCAGACAAACTCCCTGTGCTCTCGGTCGATAGGGTCGATAGAGGACATTAGCAAACGCCTAGCCAAGTGTTCTGACTGCATTTACTCCCACATTCACCACCATAAAAAGTAAACAGCAGAATAAATTGCCCGTCTGCTGCCATCAATCACAAACACAGTCTTCGCCCACTGTAGCACAAGGCAAATACAGTAATGACAAAATCCATAGCTGGAAGACAGAGTTGGGGCCGAGACTTCCTCTCCGCGCAGGCCTAGCCCACGATCTATTATCTAAATGCCAGTAAGTGAGCGAAGCATCAGTGTGTCGCCTGCCTCTGCTGCTGCTGGGAGGGGGCTGCTTCGAGCCTTGAGCTCGGGGCCGTGGGTGGTACAGGCTGGACACTTCTAGGAGAGAGGGCCATGAGGGGAGGCACAGTGGGGGCCTGGCTCACGGGCAAGGTTCCCCGCACTGTTGAGAGCCCAGAAGTGGAACCCTCCCGTCTTTGGAGTGCGAGAGGGCCACCAGAAGGAATGAGATAAGAATATATGGTGACGGTTCAGTATTTTTAAGTTTGCCAAGTACTTACGCGTATAGAAGTTTAAAATAACTCTTTTTCTAGTGTGAAAAAAGAAATTTTGACAAATGCAAAAGCTCAAGAAGAAAGTTCCACTAAGGTATGATTCCGTTGTCTCAAAAACAGCCACCATTAAAATATTGTTCTATATCCTTTAAGACTTTTTCTCCTTGATATAAGTACAAGCACAAAATATACAAAAATAAGACTATGCTATGTTGTCCAACTGTGATTTTCCTTCTGTGTGTATGTGTATGTCTTATGTATTTATGCAGGAATAGTTATAAAATATATACAACCCTACTAGTGGTATATGTTAAGCCATTATTTAAGAGTTGCACGCTGTTTTATTATATGAATGTACCTTGGTTTATTTAAGAACTTTCCTACTGTTGAACACTGAGTTATTTCAGTTTTATGCAATTATGAGTAGCACTTTGAAAACAAGGTTGCTCATCAAAGTGTGTCACATCCCTGGTTAGCTCTTTAGTATCAAATCCTAGAAGAGCAATGACCAGGTCGAGGATGTAAACATGTTAAGACTTTGGATACATATTGCCACGTTGCCCTTCAGAAAGGTTTTCCAGTTTGCGTCACCACCACAGGAGTATGTGTGTATCCATCTGCCTGCATCCTGACCAACACTCAATTTTCCCTTTAAAAAGAAAATGGAACTCTGCCGATTTAATAGGTACAGATAATATTTCATTATTCCACTTTGCATTAAGTATTTTTACCAGCAAGATAGTCTGGGTTCATTCACTATTAGCTCCATTTGACAGACGAGGACATGAAGCCTCGCGAGACTGAGCGCTAGCCCAGCATCGCGCAACGAGGAAACAGCGAAACAGGGAACGTGAGAGTGAAGCGCATGCTCCTTGGCTCTGGAATCTCCGTTACAGCAGAGCAGACGTCATTAAAACTTTTTAATAAACTCAAAATCACGGCATTTACGAATGACACATTTGAGCTTAATGACAAAGATTGTAGTAACAAAGAATTTGACAAAAGGATAATATAAATATAGCCACAAGCATATGTCTCTGCTCTTACTCGGTTAGTAAACCTTGTCTTTGTTCTGGGAGACAGGATGTGTGCACCTGTTAATGTGTACGCGTGTGTACGTGTGTATGTGTGCACACATACGTGTGTGTAGGGCGCACTCCTGTGAGCAAGGAGTACAGCGAGGCCCCTTGTCCTTTCTCCACTGCTTGCTGGTGCCTCTATTCATAATGATAAGACAGAGCCTTCTGTGTCACACAGAGAGCTACGGCCAATGTCCCTGATTCCATACATTCATCCCATACATATTTCTTAAACAACCGTGCTTGCCATTGGGGATAGAATTGTCACACGATAGGAATAGACGCTTTCCTCAATGAGCTTCTGTCTAGCTGAGTCGGGCAGGAAGGCCAGATACTGACACATCGTGATCTGTGCACGACCCTGGGCAATTAGTGAAGGTCGATGATATGGAGGGATAGCACACGAAGCAAACATAAGTAAGCAAAAACTGTCTTACAGAGGGCGTCTGGGTTAGTCATCAGCAAGCTAAAATGAATCAAATGAACGAGAGGCTAAGTTATCTCCCATGTTGAATTCAGCAAGTCTTATCGGACCACAAATAAAATTAGCAAATAAACTCATGGTTTATTCCCTGTTTACTGTTCAAACTAACCCGACTTTGCTGATGGCCCAGCAGCTGCACCTTGGTTAGAAATCATTGAGCGGTCGCTAATGTAGGGCGTTACTGCTTTCATCTCTCCGGAAAGCAGAGCTAACTGTTCTGCAAAAAACAGAAAGCTCATCCCTGAGTTCCCTGGGATCCTGGTCATTCTCAGTCCTCACCCGTGCTTGGCAAGGGACCTTGAGAAGAGTGTGGATTAGGGTTTGTTGCATTGAGCTGAATCTCCAGCCTTTCAGACGTGGATGCATAACAAAGAATAGTGTATAACTCCTATGGTAATACGTAAGGTCAGCCATGCTGGCACAGATCTAAGAGATCTCTTGGGAACCTGGAACAGCTGAAATCCCTTCAGTCAGTTCTCACAGGTAGTCTATTTCTTTTCTTTTTTTTAATTACTTTATTGAGGTCATCTTGGCTTATGACATGGTGTAAATTTCAGGTGTCCATATTATGTATTGGTTCTGTGTAGACTGCTTGGTGTTCACCACAAATAGTCTAGTTTTCATCCATCGCCCTAAGTATGTGCCCCTTACCCCTTTTGCCCTCCCCCCACCCCTTTCCCCTCTGGTAACCACTAATCTGTTTTCCTTATCCATGTGTTTACCTTCTACATTTGAGTGAAATCACACGGTGCTTGTCTGGCGTATTTCGCTGAGCATACTACCCTCAAGGTCCATCCATGTTGTTGCAAATGGCACGATTTTATCTTTTTTTATGGATGAGTAATAAACTCTTGTATATATACACCACATCTTCTTTATGCAGTCATCAGTCAGTGGGCACGTGGCTGGCTTCCACGTCTTGGCTGTTGTGAATAACGCTGCAATGAACACAGGGGTGCATAAGTCTCTTTGAATTGTTGATTTCAAGTTCTTTGGATAAATCCCCAGTAGCGGGATAGCTGGATCATAAGTCTATCTCTTACTGAAGTGGAGCAGATCCTAATCATAACGCTGGGTCCTCCGGCAATTTAGACTCACAGGCTCTCACCTACTCACGTGCCTCCCTCTCTCCCTTTGTCCCCTCACTCCTACAGCTCCCGCCCTTCTTACCACACCCGCCTGTCCTTCAGCACTGCCCTGCAGGGCTTTTTAAACAGACACGCCATACTGCAGCCAAGCCCTGAGCATCAACCCAACAACAAAGAGGCTCTTAGGGGAGACAGGAAAGGGGTCAGTGAGTTCTGGAAAAGCCCTTTTGCCCCCATATTATCCTAATGCTCAGTTTTTCTATGAAAGCAGCCACATTTGAGAAGGAACCTTGCCACCTGCGTATGCCCCAGGAGGCAGGCAGGCAGGCACGTGAGGGTTTTCTCCGCCGTCGTACGCCTCCCACGCACGCACAGGGCCTATCACACGCAGTAGTCACTCAGTGTATTTCTGCTAACGAGTGAATGATTGAATGAATGAGTGAATGTGTCACTGTCTTCCAGGGTGCCCCGGGGCCTCAGGAAACTGCTGTGGCCTCTGTCCTTCAGGGTCCCGTGCATTCAATGTTATCTTTGCCATTCCGGCCGCTTCACAAGGCCCCTGACTTGAAAGCAACGGGCTGCCCTGCTCCCAGTGGAGGGCGTGATTTAAGATTACGGAAGTGATTCACTTGCTGAAGAGATCAGCAGTCGTCTAAATTTGAAGTCCAATTTGAAAGATTGAGGCGCTCTTAAAAACGTGAAGCACTCCCAATAATTCCCAGCTGGGTTCCCCTCCGCTTCCCAGGGCCAGCCACCCCTCCCAGCAGGCGCAGACATTTGAACACCAGAATAAGGATGTAACTCAACGGCTCTGGGACAGACGGGCAGGTCAAGGACAAGAGGTGGCATGTCGAATGATTCATGAAGATGGAACAACTTGTCACGTTCCTTCAGAGAACAAGCAATTCCCTCTGCTCCCCAGCTTCTCCGTACCAAGAGAAAACAGCTGGATCTCCAAAATGAGACGGGCTGCGCCCTCAAGTTCCCAGCCTTGGGCGGGAGAGGGAGCACATGTCCCCCGCTGTGGACTGCCCATTCCAGGGGGAGAGTTTTTCTCCAGGAATGTTTGGTCTCGCTGAGAAATCAAGCGAGGAGGGGGGGAAGTACAAAAAAGCTGGGTTCTGCCATCTACTAGCCACGTGACTTGAGAAAATGGCTTCCTTTTCCTTAAGGAATGTTCTCTTTATCCATAAATTGTAGATATGAATACGGATCTTATTGTTGCCATAAATTATCTCACATATTAAAAGACCTGACACATGGAAGACTCAAAAATGTCACTGTCATTTCAGCTCAGAGGTCACTTCCTCTGGAAAGGGTTTTCTGCCCCTCATTTGTCCCCAAAGACACTTAATTCACCAGGTGTCACTGGCCTGCCTCTCGCACTCCCCCTGCAGCCAGCCGGCCTGAGCTTCACTGAGGTGAGAAAAGCGGCACCTGTGTGTCTGTTCCCAGTGGTGCCCTGTCCCCTGGCCCAATCCTGGCGGAGGACGGATTTGTTCAGTGCCCACCTCAGCAAATCCAGAGCGGGGCCGGCCCAGCACCCTCCCTCTCTGTGCGGAAGTCTTCTGCTCCTCTTGATGCCGTTCCTTGGGCTTTCTTAAACTTCTGGTAGCGAACTGAAAGGCTATTGTGTTTGAACCTATTTTCTTTCTATCTTTGATTACTGTAATTTCACTGTAAGAAAAGCAGAACTCATTTTGAATTCAGACTAAATTTATACAAAAACATGAAAATACCTGGAACTTAAGGAAAGGGTAATCAACCCACCAGGACTTATTCGTTTTCAAGCTTTGTGCCTCCTGACCCCATTTCAGGGGTTCTCCAACAACACAGTCCTCTCCACACAGCTGAAGCCTCCTTCCTCCAGCCTCACAGGAGGAGGGGCTGCTCTTGCCGTAAAATAATAATTATCTGCCAACGGTTGCCCGTTGTGAGCTTTCCTTTACAGTCAATATGATTAGAGGTATTTGCTCAAGGTACGCAGAATTGCCAGGCCCCTTTCTCCTCGCCTGTTCAGCCCCTGAGTCCTCACAGGGTCGGTTTCCAGCGTGAAGAGCGTCGTGGTTAGGGTGGTAAGCTACCAGGTCATCGGCTGCTGTTCCCAGCGCTGTGCAGGCGGAGGAGCCAGGCTCTCCTGAGGCAGTCTGGAAGAACGCTGTGTGTGCGCGGGGAGAAGGCTGACTGGGAAAGGAAGAACTCAGCCTGCTGTCAGGGCTTCCTGCCACATCCCCTCCCTCCCCCCTGAGGGCCCCTGAGATGACAGAAGGCTGAGGGGCTCACACGACGGTCTCCTTGGGTGGCCTTGCTTCCCCTCCGCTGCAGCTCCTCATCTTTCCCTGCCTCCAAGCCTCGGCCTCTGCAGCCTTCACGCTGAGGGAGGGGCCCATGTGGCCCTCCATGCCGTGGAAACCTCACCTCAAAGCCAAGCCTGAGCCCCTCCTTCGAGATTGCCCTGCCCTCCTGGGCTCCCTCGCAACGATCGCCGCAGTGTGCTCCATCGTCTCTTTATGAGTTTGTACCCCTGAGACGCCAGCACCTCTGTTTCCATCGTCTCTTTATGAGTTTGTACCCCTGAGACGCCAGCACCTCTGTTTGCCCAGCCCCCCTGTGCCCGGCAGACGGTACGTCACAGAATACGTCCTCCACCGCTTACAGGATTGAAGCTACACAAAAAATCCCCAGGAACTTTAGGCTCCACAACTATAAAAAGAATAATAAGAATGCCCGTCACATGGGATTCTTATGCAGCTTAAATTGAAATAATGCGTGCAGGCAGATGCACCCTGGGCGTGTGCACTGATATTCAGGGCGTCCATTTGCAGTGTTGCTGTAGCAGCGTTTCGAAGAGCCGAAAATCGGAAACAAAGCAAAAATGTCCCCAAAACAGAATTAGTTAAATGGATTTTGATTGGATCCTAAAGTGAAATCTTACGCAGCTGTTAAAAAGAACGATGTTCCTCCCCAGTCTTCCTCATGGTCAACACTTAATTGCATTTCACAAAAGAGGAACCAGTGATTGAGAAGATAATGCTAGTCTTCAAAATAGGAGGACAGTAGGTATTTGCAATGTATCCTAAATGTCGAGCCGAGTGTGGGAAATTCTAAACTCATATACACTGTATATAAGTCAGTAATACGTGATTCAATCACTCATCAAATTGATTCACGTGTTTAGCAGACACTGCTGAGAAGACACATCAAAGCCCACACTGGGAGAAGACGGTAAGAACATCTCTATTTGTCATGTGCATGATAATTTGCAAAGTGCTCTCCTTCCTTAATCTCCTCCGAGGCTCGCAGCTACCCTAGGGGACAAGAAGAGAAGAAATTTTTGTCTCAGAGGTTTCTTCTCTGGCAGTTGACCTGATCTTCTCTCCTCAGCCCACGCACGTGTGAATCTCTGCAGCCTTCCCAGGAGGTTGCCCATCAGACCTGAGCTCCGCTGAATTGTGGAACTGATCCAGATTCCTTTTCCTTGATGGCCAAAGCACAGGCAGCTGCCACACAGAACTTCCTGTCGTGAGCTTTGGGGTCGGCCTCATCCTTGGCTCCACTCCAAGCCCCAACCCATGTTTTGCTTTCTCCCGCTCAACCGTGTCTCAATGACATCATCCTGCTGCATCGCCTGGGACCCTCTGTGCCTCCTTCGATGCTCCCAGGTGGGTAGGTACAACGTCAGCACGTTCACTTATCTACCTATTTCTTCCCTCAAGGCTGAAAAGGTGTTCCTCTGACTGGAATGAAAGACACCTGTTTGTGGGGAGCTTTGGGGTTCTGGACAGAACAGGGAGAGAGCTGCAGAAACAATGGGGCGTTTCCTCAGAGCCTGTCCCCACTACCGTGGAGAAGCCTCCTGTGGGGACTGCATTTCCTGAAGGGAAGATTCCAGGCCCAGAGCTGTTAGCACCTTCCTGGCCAAAGACCTGTAACTGGGTGGGGAAAAAAACCCGTTTAATTAGAAAAGGAACTGTCACAAGTTGGGTTTGTACCTAATCCGTTGTTTTCATTGTGAAATCACCTCTTCCCCAGGTGATCTGGCTTTAGAAATAAACTGGCAGAGAGTCTCGTGGTAGAATGAGTCTATCAGAAGGCAAACGGAGCCTCCATATTTAGGGCCCCGGACTGAAAACACACCCCAGGGGCCAGCCGCATTGTCTGAACTACAGTCTCCAACGGACATGGATTCTTCTGCCTATAGGCAGTGATTCTTGAATCACTGACACAGAAAGTTCTCTTAGGAGGCTAATTAAAAACACAGATGAGCAAACTTTACACCAGACAGCTGACTGGCCGGTCTTGGGTGGGACTCAGGAATCTGCACGTTAATAAGCCCCCCAAGCGGTGCTGAGGACCGGATTCCCAGGAAACACTCCTGAGGCATTTTGCTCAGTCATGAATCAACAACCTCTCTTCTAAGAAATAGAGAGGATAGTGCAGTGGCCACTGGGCCCGCGTCTGTCAAAGCTTGTCCTGGGCGCCTGAGAACTGCTGGGGTCCCCAGAAACCTGTGAGAGTCCCAGGAGGTCCTAACTAGACCTGGCTGAACTCTGATTTTGTTTGTACAATTCTTACTGTAGCCCACTTCTACTTTCAACCTCCACGCTGCTCCACCCTCTGTGTTTTTATCTAAGTACATTCAAGGGCTTCCCCCTCACGTAAAATATCTGCCATTTAAAGATGGAATATTTGCTTGTTGATTGTAATTCTAACATGGACCCAAGATAGGAAAACAACTAAAGGATGTGTTCAGAACCGAATGCGTCATGCAGAACTGTGGCTGCTGGCCTGCAGCAGCTGGCTCGTTGCCTTTGATTGGAGGAGATGTTTTGCACGGTGTCTCATGGTCCCCTATGAAAGCATTGGGAGCATCTCCCTCCTCCCCACAGACATACCCCACCCTCCTGATTTATTCCCCTTAACGTATTTCAGGCTTGGAGAACCAAGCACTTTTAAATTCCATATAAACTCTGATGAAATAGAGCCCACATGAGAGCCCTATGAGGGCTCTTCTGTGAGTAAAGGGATTCAGATTTAGTGCTCTGACACTGTGGGAGCTCAGGGAATGTACTGCATAGCCATACCAGCAGCTGTGCAGTCAGACAGACCTGAATGCAAACCTGGACCTCTGCCACTCTATTTACTCATTTATAGAATGGGTGTGATTCCACCCACCTCTTTGGCTTGCGGTGGGAATTAAGGGAAATGGGACGTGTGAAGCTCCTGGCGTATGGGGAGTGCTCCCAGGATGAATTCCCTAACCGCTGGCAGTCTGAGCCTGCACAGAGGTGCTGGGGCCGAAGTCGCTCCGTGAGGCACACGGCTGAGTCCCGAGAAGCAGAACTCCAGAGTCCTATGTCATAAACCTGCTTGGAAGCCGTAGCTTCGGTGACAGGGTGGCTCAGAGATGCAGAGCCCTGCCTCTGCGTAGATGTGCATCCCTGGACATCTCTCTGGGGACTCTGGCATTGCCTCACCCACATCGGTTCCACGCCACCCCCACTGCGTAGCACCCAGGTGGCTTGAGAGCAAGGCTGGCTTCATGAGCATGTGTCCTTTGCAGGCACACAGAGCCCCTTAGTTTATTGCTCTGCTGTTTCCACCTTGAAATTCTTTACATTTTTATCTTTGACCTTACATTTTGTAAGTGAAGTTCAGTGGGACAATGAAGCACGCCTATCAGCAGACGAAATACGGAGGTCAGCAGCAGGCACACGTGCAGGCTCAGGGCAGCAGGCACCATGGGCAGTAGGCAGTCGGTACACCAAATAGTTGGCCTGGCTGCCTGGTGCGTACGCCTGGGGCAGTCTAGGGCACCATAATCCCCAGGGGTAGTCAGGGCCAGGACCCAGGTCCAGATCGGTGGTGACAATGGTGGTCGCAACAGCAGAAGCATCAGTGGTGGTGGCAGCCAGAGCGGTCCCTAGAGAGAGGAGAGGATCTGCATGGAGCCAGCACTGGGACCACAGTCAGTTTGTCCATCCACCCTGGAGCCCATCCCTGCAGTATCTGCACAAATATTAAATATTCGGCCTGAGTGCCAGAGTAGGAACTTCCCGTGCTCAGGAAGTAAATTTTGTCAGTAAATTATTACAAAATAAAAGTGTGCACATGGACATTGCAATAAAGCATAGTGGGGATTTATCAGAATTCTTCAAAGAACTCAGTGAAATTTTAAAGCTTTGAAGTTTTGCAAACTGGTACAACATTGCAAAGAAGATATCCACAGGCTTAGAAATGGAACTTAAGTTTAAAGATGTTCATATTAGCATAAAAGAACACTATTTTTATATGAAGTTTTAAATAAAGTATCTCCTAATAAGGGAGATAATTTAAAATGTTTTTTGTAATTGAAGAAAGTGATAGAATGTATAAACAGGCATTTTGAATTATATACAAATCGTTTTCTTGTATGATCTCCATAAGTTAGAGGATGTCAGAGGAAACATTAAAATGACATTGTATGAATTTACATTTATCACTAAACTCAGAGTTACACACAACTGATTTATTGGAAAAGTTAAATGTTTTTAGAAAAAATTGTTCCACAGAGTCTTCAGCTTTTAGATGTACTAAATAATTTTTCAGAAGTGTATCTAAATGTTGTTGCAGCCTATAAAATATTCTTAACAGCTCTAGTAAGAATTGAATTAGCAGAAGTCTTTTTCAAAACTAAAATTATCAAAAATTATTTGTGATCTTGCGTTTGATGTTGATTCCAATTGTATCAATTGGAAATGGAGTTGCTAAAAGTGAAATGTCTGATGACATAATAAATTAACTTGCTAAAAAGTGAGCTAGAAAAATCTTATGTTAAATCAAAATATCAGACCGATGAATTATTATTTATCGTATTATGCCCAGCCGTGGTGATTTAGTAGTTAGGATTCGGCACTGTCACTGCCACAGCCTGGGTTCATGTCCTGGTCAGGCAACCACACCACCCATCTGTTGGTTGTCTTACTGTGGTGGCTGCGTGTTGCTGTGATGCTGAAAGCTACGCCACTGCTATTTCAAATATCAGCAGGTCACCCATGGTGGACGAGTTTCAGCGAAGCTTCCAGACTAAGACAGACTAGGAAGAAGGACCTGGCCACTCACTTCCCAAAAAATTGGCCATGAAAACCCTGTGAATAGCAGCAGAGTATCATCAGATGTAGCGCCGTAAGGTGCGAGGATGGCGCAAAAACTCCAGGCAGGGTTCCGCTGTGCTGTGCACAGGGGCTCTAGGAGTCAGAATCAACTCGACGGCACTAACAACAAATTATATTATACAAAATAATGGCACAAAAATATTCTTTTTTGTGATTTGTAAATTTGTACTGTTGCGTATCATTATTCCATTATGTTTTATAAATAACATGTTACTTTTAAAGGATAAGTCTTTATATTTTAGTGTCTTTGCATTCTTTTGTTTTTTTACTGTGGGAAAAAACATATAGCATAAAATTTATTAGTAGTAACATTTATTATATTTTTCCTGCTTTTTATATAAGGTGCCCTGGATTTTTCTTTTACCCTAGGCCTTCATATAATTTAGCTAAAATAATATAGCTAGCCCTGTTGCATTTTTATGAATTACCTAGCCTCCTGCCCCCTGCAAGCCCTAGTGCAAAGGTTCAATCATTAACACTTGATTACTCTCGAATTTCAACCATTAGGCCATGGAAAGGAAAGTGTCTTTTCTCCAAACATGGTCTGGCCCATGATTAATGGCCCATGAAGTGTCAGACCCAGAAGCCTGTCCCCAGACCACGCCCCCTGGAGCATCTGTGCCTCGCTCACAGTGGGGAGGGGACCTTATTTGGTCAGAGACTGAGACCTGAGCCTGAGCTGACGGCATCTGCACAGTCCTGTGAGCAAAGCTGCCAGGTTTGACCTTGGGGAGCCCCTTGGCCTCTCCTTCACAAAGCTTCCTGCTACCTTCTGACTTCTCCAACCTCTCCTTCACTTAGATTCCGTGGATAGCCCTAGACCCCGGAAATTCCGTCTGCTGTGAGCAAGGCTGAAGCTCAAGGCCTGACCGTCTCAGGATGCTGTGCTTTGCTGGCAGATGACGACGGCCAGCAGCACTCACTGCCACGCTGGGCAACGAGCGCTCCACCTGCCAGGACCTGCAGAGGGCCGGGCTGAGGGGTCCCAAAGTGTGTCCCCTCCACATACCAGGTGATAGAAGCGTTCCAAGATCTGAGGAGGTCAGGAGAGGGCGTGTAACACGGCACTTCTTGAGGGTTTGTGATGCACATCACATAGTCAATGTCCGCGAGGTGACTAAGGGGTCAAGTGCTCCCCAGCCGCATTTGGCCACAAGGCCTTTATCCTCAGAACCCCTAACAGTTCTTGAAACTAGGGCTCTGTTCTTTCGGTATATTTTTTTTGTTTATTCCTCTCATTTTAAACATGGGGAAACCAAGACCCAGAGAGGGAAAAGGGACACATAAGGTCACAAAGTGAGATCCAAGAGGGTAACCCAGGCTTTCTTCCATTTCTGGGTGTTCTTTTAAGAGATTCGAAGGAAAGAGGCTCTAATGGTGAAAATGTAAGCAGATTGATAGTTCTGGAGTCTGTCTAGTGTGTGAGGCCTTGGGTGAGACGTGACCTGCGTGGACCTGTTGTTGGGGGAGGCGCTGGCACCCTTCCTACCGAGCTGCACCCAGATTTGAAGCAGTACTGACCAGTCAGAGAAAGCAGTGGGATGAAATCCACTCATGCATAGAATCTGGACGGGGCAGTGGACGTGGGTTAGGAGATTAAGGGGTCCTAGTCCCAGCTGTCACCCAGACTTACTCGGCACCTCTGGAAAGGTCCAGGCTTAGGTCCCAGGATCCAGAGCTTCAGGAATAAGTCATTGTTAGATAGTTGTGTTTTACGGGTTTGTGAAAATTTCTTCCTTTAAGACTAAAATTCTTCAAAATAAATTAACCACTTGAATGGAAGTCTTTTTATATTTTATAGGCCTCCAGATCTTCTTATACAGATAAGAAAATATGTCCAAGCATATTTTGGAAATAGTTGGTTTTTTTTTTTTAAAGATAGGCACCTCGGCTAACAACTGTTGCCAATCTTCCTTTTTTTTTTTTTTTTTTTTTTTTAAGGATTGGCTCCTGGGCTAACAACCCTTGTCAATCTTTTCTTTTTTTTTTTTTCTGCTTTATTTCCCAAACCCCCCCGGTACACAGTTGTATATCTTAGTTGCAGGTCCTTCCAGTTGCGGGATGTGGGATGCCGCCTCGACGTGGCCTGACGAGCGGTGCCATGTCCATGCCCAGGATCGAACCCTGGGCCGCTGCAGCAGAGCGCGCGAACTTAACCACTCAGCCACGGGGCCGGCCCTGGAAATAGTTTTGAGTTTTTGTTTTTTATGCTCTCATGCCTGATGCAATGGATCCTCAGGCCCTGTCGGGCCTGCCTTCTGGGGCATGGAAGGCAACCTGCTTCTGTACCACACAGGCCTAGGCTGCTATGGTTCGGTACTGTGTGAGTCAGAGTTCTCCAGAGAAACAGGACCCCTAGGATGGGTACACATGTAGATGCACGGACAGACAGATGCATATGAAGGTCTTAGTACTAGGACTAGGCTCCCGTGACTGCAGAGGCTCCCAAGTGCCGAATCCACGGTCACCAGCCGGAGATCAGAGGGCTGATGGTGACCTCCAGCCTGAGCCCGAAAGCTCAAGAAAGGGGAGAGTGGATGGGGTAAGTTCCAGTCCAAATCCAGCAGGCTTGAGATCCAAGATGAGCCAGTGTTTCAGTTCATGTCCCAGGGCGGGGAGAAGACCTGTGTCTCAGCTCAAGCCTGTCAGGCAGGAGGAGCGCCCTCCTTCTCTGCCCTTTCGTTCTACTCAGGCCATCAACTGATGGGATGAGCGTGATCCACATTAAGGAAAGTCATTTGCATTCTCAGTCTACCAATTCAAGTGTTACTGTCATCTAAAAGCATCCTCACAAACATAGGCAGAATAACGTCTGACCAGATGTCTGAGCGTCCTGTGGACAGTCAAGTCAACACATAGAATCAACTGTCACAGATACCTTGTAATTGCTCTATTTTTTTCCTGGTTTCCCCTTGGGATCGAACCTGCAGTCTCATTTTGGCTGTCCCCTGTGCTTCCTACATCACCGTATTTAATTCCCCACCGTCTCCGCCCTGTGCTAGCTGTGTGACCTGCGAAAGTTACTTAATCTCTCAGAAGCTCAGTCTCCTCGTGGGTTAAAAGCGATGGCCTTCCTTGCCCCGCTGTACCACAGCAAGAGGTAGGGCACACGATGCTGATGCTTTATTGGTCAGTTTCTCTTCTTCGAGGCTTTGCTTAGGGCCCTGCAGGACGCCTTGCTAACCTCTTTGACAGAGAGCTCTCTCTGAATCACTCTTGTACTTGCTGTGTGGCACTTTCTTCCAACAATTCACAATATTGTTGAGTAAAACTTTGTGTAGAGTTGCGTTAAACTCTTGGTTTTTAGTTTATAAACTCTTGCTTAATTTTGTTCCTGATTTTATTTGAAGAGAAAGACTCTACACCCTATAAAGTGCTTCTTCCTCCAACTTCTGTTTTTCTCTTCAAGGCCAGGCAACATAGCAACTGGTTCCAACACCCATTACTTCTCTTTGTGGACATCTTGGGAGGAGAAATCTACAGCCCTGCCCAGCCCCGGGCCCGCCCCTCCCCCTGCACTGCCCGTCTGGACCCGGTCAGACATTCCCCGAGGGCGCTCTGCATGCATGTGCACCTCCTCTCCTCCCCCACTTGGAGCAGATGCACCTTTTCCAACACTATTTCAGCTAGTCAATCTCATGTCAAATTTTCCATTGTATATTTTTCCAATTAAGTTAATTAGATTGAAAATCCCTTTATCTGGATGAGAGAGCTCTGCTTCCCAACCGCTTAATGACTTTCAACTCCAAAGGCACCTTCTTCCTCTCTTTTACTTGACTTCAAACACTGTTTGCTAAGCACCTTTAGTTGTCCTAATATAAAAGCAGTCCAACTGATTTCCCACACTGAAAACGTTTGGAACGTGCTGTGCGTGTGTGTTTATATATTTGTCATTGTTTAAGCTTTAGCAAGAACCTTATCTTTTCCCCCTAAAATCCCTTTAAAGTCTTCAGCCTGGCTGAGTGAAGCTAGCCGCAATCCTAGACTCTGTATCCTTACTTATAATTATCTTCAGGTGCGAAAGAATCCCTAATGCTTCAAATCCTTTTTCTACTGTGTTGAAGTAAATAGAAGTAATTTATTATTGAAAGCACTGCTGCTCTGCCAGTTTGGGGGTGGGAGTTGGCATTTGGGATATTGTGTAATGTATAATGCGTCTGCAATGAGTGCTTCTGATCCAGTCAGCATCAAAGGCAATTTCACTTGTAGGGCAAAATGCTTGCAAATTAAGTTGCATATCTTCATGAAGGCACGGAATAGCATAAACTGTGGAAATATTGATTTGGATTCTGCTTTTCTTAGAAATTATTTTGGATGTGTATTCAGAAACACATTTTCCCTGAGATAGAACCCTGTCTTTTCTGCCAGAGAGATGTTTGAAAGATGTCTTTGGTAAGGATTGTTTTTCAGATGTTATGGAAATAAAATCAATAGAGGCTAATTTCTTCTTGTCACTTTCTATGAATGTTGCCTGATGGGGCTGCAGACAAGCCACAAAATGAGGCTGGGACTGCTGCTCCCTGTTTCTCTGTTCTTTCCTCTCAGCCCAGGCTGCGCAGAATGGCTTTGCTGAAAGGGAGGTCAAGGTGGGGCTCAGAAACGACCAGCTGGGGAAGCTATCGTTTGGCCAAGAGGTGGAGAGGCAACAGTTGGGAAGAGGAATGGTTACACCCAGGCTGCCAGAGAAGACGGAAGAGAGAGCTGCAATCTATAAAAAAGCAACGTTATTGGATTGGAAGGTGCCAACTGCAAGATGAAAGAGTGTGTGAATTTACCCGGAAATCACACTGACATGAGGCCGGTTGCTAGCCCACTTCAGGAAATAGCACCCCCTCTGTCTCTCTGGTCTCCGAATCTCCTTCTCCTTTGGGTTCTTGTCTGCCTCAGTTGATTTCAGGAATCATATTCAAGACCATTAAGAGTAAATTATTCAAAGCTGTCACCCATGGAGTCCTTTCTTCCCTCCAACAAAACAATTGGTTTGCACAAATTCACTTAAAACTCTTGCAAATGTCAGCCATTTGGAGTGCCCTTTTGCTCACCTCTTCCCACACACTAGATAGGGAAGCTGAGGCCTTGCAAACCTCTCTAGTGGGATGCCTGCTCTTCCTACCACAGCTTCAACCTTTCAGACTAAGTCACTGGCTTCATAAGTCCTCACTACTCCAGCTACTTATTCCCATAAAGAACCATACAAAATCTGCTACCAAACTAGGAGTCGAGGCCTCAACACACTGCTGGATACCCTCTGTAATCCCGCCCCCAGTCCAGGCTCCATCCTTCTCTGACCTGCTCTGTGCCGATGGGCCGTCACTGCAGGTACCTCGGCACCTTGGCTTCCTGCCCTCTGGCTTCCTGTCTGGCTTTAACAAGAGGAGGCACTGTCGGGTGATGCAAGGGTAGGATGAGAGAGGTGAAGGCGTTTGTTTTTCCTAATCCATCCCCACTTTAGATGCACGTTTCTGGCAGTGGCTGATTCTTCCGTGACCACAGTCCTGTTGGACTTCTCAATCTTTCAAGCTCTCCCTGAGTTCTAGTAATGCCATTCCTCCCCTTAAGCCTTCATGCTGAGGGATGGAACACTTGGTTGCTAGTCCCTAGATGCTCCAACATCTCTTGTTAGTGCTCTTAACCCTACCCACAACACTATAAGTGGTCTCTCATGAAATTCTCTGCATTTGAACTATCTGGGGGGGCATTCTGTCTCCTGTCTAAATCCTGCCTGATAGAAACAGGCAATCTAAGTTCAGTAGAAATAAGGAGCCCTGGATGTTGAAGTAGTCAGGGAAGTCTCCCTGGGAGGATGGAGCTTGAGCTGCTCCTGGAAGGACTTGAGTAAGGTATAAAGAATTGCAGACAATGTGAAGATTGAGAGAAGAGTAGCTTGTATGTATCTGGACTCAGTTAGTTTCATGCCATTTGCAACTAACCAACCTGGCTTAAGTGAAAGGAATTTATTGGTTCCTATAACTAAAAATCCAGGGGTTTCAGGCATGACTGGATCTAGGAACTTAAACAAAATTATAAGACTCAGTCTCTTTTCACATCTTTGCTCTGTTTCTTCCTTGTTGGGTTTATTATCTGGTAAGTTCTCTCTCTTTGATGCAAAACTGACCCCAGGAATCTCCAGGCATATTCCACCCTATTAGCTCACGGTCTCAGTAGAAGCAGAATTATTTTTTTGGGCAGAGGGATGGTGAGGAAGATTGGCCCTGAGCTAACATCTGCTGCCAATCTTCCTCTTTTTGCTTGAGGAAGATTGTGCCTGAGCTAACACCTGTTCCAATCTTCCTCTATTTTGTATGTGGGATGCCACCACAGCATAGCTTGATGAGCGATGTGTAGGTCCGTGCCCAAGATTTGAAACTGCAAACCCTGGGCTCTGGAAGTGGAGTACACTAACTTAGCCACTATGCCACCAGGTGGCCCCTTTTTCTTTTAATTTCTAAGGCAACCTCTTCCAAAGGACTGCATTGGCCCTATTGGGGTCAAATGTGCACACACACATAGACATACACACACGTGTGTGCATGCATGCACATATGCCCAATCACTGTGTCCAGGAGATTGGGACATTCTAACTGGCTAATGTTCTCATACCCATGGTCGAGCAACAGTGGCTTTTGGATCAAGTATTGCCGCCATGCTGGAGAGGGGCAGCCTCCAGAAGGAAGGGATATGGGAGAGGGAAACAAAATGTCAGAGATGTCCACTTGGATCTCAGCTTCTCCACCTCCCTGGGCTCAAAGCCAACCCAAGCCCAGTGGAATGCTGCTCCAAAAGACAGTCTCCAATAAGGCGGCCCTGAACCCAAACGATGGCTCTGACTCTAAAGAAGGGTCTGGTGAGATGCTATGACTCGGAGAAGCGCTTTGCTGAGAGAATTCCCTCTGCCTCCTGGGGTGACCTCTGAAGCTTTTAGTCCACACCCCTGCTCAAGACAAAGGTCCATGGTTCAATCCTGGAGGTCAGAGAACTGAAATGATGACAGAAGGTGAAGCGTGGCCTGCACCCATCCTGCCGGTCATGTTTGCCAAGAGGGAGGTAAGGCTAATAGCAGTCTTACTGTTTCTCAAAAAACCGTGTTAGCATTTGGCCTAGAACCATGGCGGAACGACCTCCCAAGTATCATCTCCTTAATTTGACTTTAATCGTCATTGTCCTTAACCGACTGTCCAGTGACTTCCAAGGAAGTGGACTGTGACTTCGTGGAACACTTGTATTTTTACAGATTTAACTTATTGGTAGCTTTGAAAGCAGGGCAACTGCCTTAGACCAACAGACCGTTCAGCGCACCCCACCAGAACAGACAGCGCAGCTTCTGAAGAATTTCACGGGAAGCGTTTCCAGGCTAGGAAGGCCTGTGTGCTGGGCTGCCGAGAAGGCGGGGAGTGGTGAAGGAGCAAAGCGGCACACATTTGAGAAAGTTGAGAATCTGTTTCTAAGACACCATAGTTTCAAAGGGCACTTTTCCAGGTAATCTTAGGAGACAGCAGGCCTTAGAGCCATATCTATGTCCAACATATCTACTAGCTCCACATCTGGCTTTACAGCCAGCATCCACCTTTGACTCTTTCTTGCTCAATTCAGCATCATTACTTCCCCCAGTGAAATCAGAATCCAGCTGTTGGCCACACAAGGTGCTCTGTGTATTGATCCGGCCAGGAGTCCCAGGCTGCAGCACTTTCCTCAGGCCGCGAGCCATCCTGGAGTGCTCTCCCCCACGATCCAGAGAAGTCAGGACACATGAGGGATTCAGGGGCATGTTGAGCTTGAATTCCCAAGCATGGTCCAGGGTGGGGTACTTGCCCACAGGTGAAGACGGGGGTGGCAGGGACTTTCACTGCACCAGGGAATTGCCAAGGGCTGGCTGCTCCGGCCAGCCCCACCCAGGCCCAGGAGGGGGACTTGTGACAATACAACTAGTCTCCATTGGTCCCTAAGGCTGCCAGGGACTCCCATTCTCTTTAATCCTCCCCAGACTTTGAGGCAGGGTGTATTCTCATTTCTATTTTAAAAAGGAGGGAACTGGGGCTCGCAGAGTGAAGGAATCTGAAGCTACACTGCCGATGAGCGGGAGCATCAGGGTTGGGACCAGGTTTTGTTACTCCAAATCCTGAGAGCATGACTGCTGTATTTGACGCCTGTTAAATCGCCTGAACGAGGCAATTTCTGAGCAAGGCAATCTCTTCCTAGTAGATGGAGCAGTGGTAGGAGGTATGAAAAGTTTGATCATGCAGAATATTTACCAAATGGGCACTACTGGTTAGTGAAGAGCTTCTCTGAAGAAGAATGGGGCAGAAGGGAGGAGAGTGGTGATACGCACACGAGCCGACCTCCGTGAGGGTGGACTCGGCTGGATGGTGGTCCTGCAAAGACGTCCATGTGCCAATTCCTAAACCTGTGGATAGGCTACATTACATGGCAAAAGGAACTGCTCAGATGATGAAGTGGAGTAACAGATGTGATTGAGATAATGGTCTTGAGATGGGAAATTATAGGGTCCTTAGAAGAGGGGGGCAGGAGGGTCAGAGTCAGAGCAGGAAGGATGATGGAAGCAGACAGTGAAGGAGATGTGATGACGCTATGCTGTCTGCTGGCTTTGAAGACAGAGCACGGGGCCATGAGCCACCAAGGTGGGGGCCTCTAGAAGCTGGAAAGGTGAGGAAAGGCATCCCCCTAGAGCCTCCAGAAGGATGCAGCCCTGCCGACACCTTGACCTTAGACTGAAGAGACTGAGCTGGCTTCTGGCCTCCAAGAGCGTAAGGTGATACACCTGAGTTACGTTACACTGTGAACGGGTGGTGCTGTGTCACAGCAGCAACAGAAACGCAATGCCACGTGACTCTCAACTGCCACACGCAAGTGAACCGCCAGGAGACGGTCACAAAGCAGGACCCTTACACACGGCCCACGAGGGCCCCGGGTCCTGGTCTCTAACAAGCTCCCGGCAGTGCTGGAGAGCTGCTCCAGCCGTTGCGCTAAGAGGAGGGGGTTTCACACGACGGCGCCTCCCTTACCACCATGGGGCCTGGGACGCACCCCTGCATTTCCATTTACAGATGAGGAAATTGAGACTGAGAGTCTAAGCCACTGGTCCAACGCCAAACAGACACCAAACTGCAAAGCATGGAATTGGCCTTGGTTCGGGCAGGGTTTAAAACCCGTGCTCTCTCCACCGACTTTCCCAGCTCTTCCCTGAGCTAAGCTCTCTCTTCCCGGGGGGAAATGAAAGAGGGTTTCAGATCTGGGTGGTCGTTATTGGATATAATAGTGGGTCAGGATGTGATCTGCACATTTTCCTGTCTCATAGGTATGATTACTCCCTTCACACATGAAAAAAACTGAGACTCAGTGTGTTTAATTTGCCTCCAGTAAAGGCTGTCTATTTTTTTTTTTTTTGGTGAGGAACATTGGCCCTGAGCTACCATTTGCTGCCAATCCTCTCCGTTGCTTGAAGAAGACTGTCCCCAAGCCAACATCTGTGCCAATCTGCCTCTGTTTTGTATGTGGGGTGCCATCACGGCATGGCTTGATGAATGAATGGTGTGTAGGTCTGCAGCCAGGATCCAAACCTGCAAACCCTGGGCCGCCAAAGTAGAGTGCATATACTTGACCACTGGGCCACTGGGCTGGCCCCAAGGCTATGTCTATTTTAACTGTGTGCATTCAAAGTCCACTCTTGGGTTTGAGGGATCATATCAGCTATACAGAGGGCACTGTGGGGGTTTTCATCCTACAGAGTCTTGCCATGAAACATTTTGGAATCCTTCTTTCATGGATATTAGGAAATAGTAGTATTTGCATTGGAATTCTCTCCAGCTAGAAAGCCGTTCTTTTACTTTTTCTTTAACCATTTTCGAAATATACTCACTTGCCATTTAACATACAACAGGTGATTTGTCTGTGATGCTCATCGCACTTGCACTGAGTGTGTGTCTCAGTCCTTTACCAGCTCGTTAGCTGCATGAGTCAGGAATTCTGCTGCCTTCCTCACTGCTGCCTTCCCAGGGGAGCTCTGCACCCAGCCAGGCATGACAAGAAAATATGTGCATGGATGGAGGGGCCTACAGGTGGGCTTTCCCCTGGGCCGGATCAAAAGCTCCTTGAGAGTAGAGACGAATTCTCAAATTCATGTCCTCTGTACCTGGGTTTTCCATCCATACAATCGCACATGAGCCATAATTTGGGTTTAGAGCATGCAGCCACTGTTTTCCCACGTCGTTGTGATCTTTGGGAAACACCAGAGGAAAGCCTCTGTATTTGACATCAGAAGTTCAAGCCTTGGTCCTGCCACTTCTTTGTGGACTAACCAGGGCCATGTGGTTGTGCTTCTCCGAGCCTTGGTTTTCTCTGCTATCAAACAGACAAACAGAGTCGCAGATGAGTGGATGACACAAAAGTTCCTTGAAAGCTCTAAAGCCACATGAACACCCAAGTGACAGCTCTCCCTAGTGCTTTGTCTGCTGTAAGGCAGCACCGAGCGCTGGTGGACTTCAAGGCTGGCCCCTTCCCTGAGTGGGTACAGCCCACTCAGCATTGCCGATTCTTCCTTCACCAGCAACTCTTACCACTTTTGAATTGAAGAAGCAGCTGAGGAATGGGCAACACTCGAGAGGCAGAATCGGGCCACCAGGTTTGCATCCCCACTCTTGCCTTACTAAACTGTGGCCGTGGGAAAAATCACTCGTACCCTGAGCCTCGGTCTCATCACACGTGTCAGGGGATAATATCAACGCCACCTCCCCAGACCATTTACACGCAGGGCTTAGCCCCACCGCCGGGCAGACGGCCGTCGGCAAACGGCAGTTGTCGGTCGGCCAAGGAATCTGGTGACTTCAACTTGACAGATGGAGGTCTGCCTTTGCTTCTCCATTTCTGTTGCTAGTTTTCCCACCTGGTCTGAGCTCAGCTGCCCTAAGGAAATCAAAGGCCTAGCATCCTCTAGAATTCCCTAGCTCCTTATCTGGATAAACTCAATTTAAGCATGATTTTTGGGGGGGAAAAAAGCAGCCACAAAATGTCTCCTTTTATTTCTACCTTAGTAGAACTGATGATGGCAAATAGAAAAACATTTATTTACTAACAGGGAAAAAATAATTAACACATTGAAACCAACCCTACAGGAAGTTTACAAACATAAAAAACATGAGCTCTCTGGAAACAAAGTGGGATGTCCTTTTCATTTGTCTGAAACAAGAATGTGCTGTCTCTCCGCCATCCTCTGTTAGCAACAACCAACAGAAAGAGATGACCGGTGCCTTCTGAATATTGATTTCCCTCTATTTCATTGAAAGGAAAAAACTTAGTTTTACGTTTGATACTTACAATTGGACTTTTCATGCAAATGCAGCCACCCCAAGAGGTTAACCCCACCCCCTCCACAGACATCCCATGACTAAAGCACAGGTTTGTTCTTCTGTGAGGGGTCCTGGGGGCGCATTTATTGTCAGGTCAATATCTCCTGCGCTGACTTCCGCTTGCCAAGACACACTTCTAAAACATCGGATCTGACACTTTGTTGTAGCATTTGCAATCTGACAGTGTTGCTGCTTTCATCCACAGACAGCTAGCTTGCTGGTTTTATTTTGCACTTTATCTTTTTTCCAATCAATAAAGCTATATAACTAGTGTTTAAGATACTACAGTAGATACTGAGGCCGGCAGACAGTACATGCTAATCAATTTTTAATTATGGCTTTAATTTTATATGCTGCCATTTAGTTTTATTAGATGTATTAAAGTGAAGCTGTCAGATCACAGGATCTACTGCTGGGGCCAGAGCAAGACGTGGCCCGCAGCCACACGCAGGTGTATGACATCATTGAAAAGGTCATAATCGGGCGCGTGGTGCAATGTTCATATTGTGCACACGAACGTCGCATATGCCCGCGTGGCTGGAACGGCTTCCTCACTGGCAGCATCTGAGTTAGGGGAGCTGCTGTGCTCAGGGCAGCTCAGAGACCTCGTGGGACAGTGGACTGCGAGCTGACTGCAGACCCAGCATTGCCACCAACTGTCCTGTTAAGTATGTAATTTTGCTTTTCTGAGTCTCAGATTCCGCGTGAATAAAATGAGGATTGAGTCAGTTAGTCTTCTTGGGGAAAATTAAAAGCAATTCAAACTCAGCCAGGACTACTGGCATTAACCTCCCTGCCCCTGGAAATCTTTTTAAAAAACGAAGGGAGATGGGGGCCGGCCCCATGGCTGAGTGGTTAAGTTCACGCGCTCCGCTGCGGCTGTCCAGGGTTTCACGGGTTCGGATCCTGGCGCCGACATGGCACCTGCACCGCTGGTGAGGCCACGCTGAGGCGGCGTCCCACATGCTACAAGTGGAAGGACCTACAACTAAGATATACAACTATGTACTGGGGGGATCTGGAGAGACAAAGCAGGGAAAAAAAAAAAAAAAAAAAAAACGAAGGGAGAACAGAAAGTGGAGTGTAAAGGTTGCTGCTGGTGCTTTGTCTGCATGCCCTGGGAGCCCTCCCCCTGGCTTCCGTTTTCTTTAGCTTCCAGCAGCTGGAACCCTGCCTCAGGCTACAGCCACTTGACCTTCCCAACTGGAGATGTGCTTATGCTCACCCACACACTCCCAGGGCTCCTTGTGTCCCAGAGCCCTGCTGGGGCTCCTCCCCTTCCAGGGCCTGCTTCCCTACTTCCTCTGTGGCTCTCCAGAATATACTGTCTTAACAAATCCCTTGCATACAAATCCTCAGCTCAGTAAATGAAGAATAAGAGACCTACGACAGGGGAAAAGAGCTGGGAGGAGGTCGTGTCACAGGCCAAGAGAAACCTTGATCCTACTACAGTCTGAAGGGCAGAGGGATTTTACTCCAAGATTTCTTCATCAGTTGGCATGTGCACACGTGTGCGTGTGTATATGTGTGTGCACAATATTAAAGACTGTGGCAGCCTTTGACGCTCCTGAAGAAGGACCTAAGTGGGATAGAATGGCATTAAGATAAATTTGATTGTCTCATAGAAACAGTGTTGTCAGAGGGAATCTGTATTCCTGTGCAAGAACGACTTGCCTGAATTTCCAGAACTGGCCACAAATGCCACATGTATGCAACCATTAATCACACAGAAAGGGCTCACCTTCAGAGAAAATAGAGCACGGAGCTTCCTAAAGAGCAGTATAAATCAACCGAGCAGAGCACTGAAAGAACCAATGGCATAAAATCCTACTGAGTGTGTTTCATAATGGCAGAGAAATGTGCAAAGTTGCTTAATGTCTTAATTTCTTCTCTGTTTTCATTGCCTTGCGACAGAGGGAACGTTCTTCAGACTCACGGAATCCGGAGGCCTCTCAAGAGCGTTGACAGGCATTTCAAGGTGGACCTGAGGCTACTCGAGTGACATGGATCCAAGCAGGTTTGGTTTGCTGCCTTCTCTCTGCTGATTTCCCCGATCTGGACCACGTGCCGTTTTCTCCAGGAAGCCTCTTTGCTCTTGGATGGAACAAATGACTCCTGTTCCCTGCACCCTGCCACCCTTATTCGCACTTTTCTTGTGGCCCTTATTTCTTTACCTTAATAGGCTGCATACAAGTGTGTGTGTCTCACATGAAACTCTTGTCCGTTTGTCCATGCGTTGAATACAGTTACTGGGCACCTTCGACATGCCGACTGCTCTTCTGAGCACGCGACCCTGTTTATCAAGCATCTACTGTGTGTCCACACTCTTCTCAGCAAAGGGCGAGCAGAGGGAACAAGGCACCAAGGTCCCTGTCTGGGGACCTGCAGTCTATTGAGGGGAGAAAGTCAGTAAATGAAATAATTCCTGACAGTGATAAAATCCACAAAAGAAATGAATCAAGGCACTGTGATAGGCAGTGGGGACGGGGGTTCAGGGAGAGTGTGAGGAGGGGACATTTTAACTGAGAAGGAACCAGCCCTGAGAAGGTGGGGGAAATATGAGCGGGGGAGAAGGACAAGCACTGGGAGTTGAGAAAGTTCCTGAAACAGGGAGAAGGCCAGTGTCGCTGACGCGTGGTGGGCAAGGTGGCAGCTGGGGGGAAACAAGGTCAGGAAGATGGGCAGGGGCCAGAGCGGCAGGCTCCTGTGGCTGTGAGGAGGAGCTTGCATTTCGTTCAACAGGACAGATGAGGTGCTGTGCCGGCGATGGTGCTGGGGCCCCCTTTTTGTGTTCCCTGCATGATCTGTCCTTGGGAGACGACCGGAATGTGCGTCCCAGTGCTCTGGGTGGTTCAAATTATGTGAGTGAGCAGGTGAGCACGTGTTAGAGGGAACATTCTCCTGCCTGGAGCCTTGGGCTGAGACCATGGCTTCCCCATTGGAAGAGCCGCCACCACACAGAGGGCCCCTGTCCCAGCCGCAGCCTGGGCATCCTACTCCCACCCCGGCCCCTCGTCCTGGTCACATTTTCCCAGATTCATACCCTAGTCTGCTTTTTCTCCTGTTTCTTCACCTCAAAAGTAGGGAGTGTCTCTCGCCAGCTCCTGCACCAGGTACAGGGCGAGCAACCACAAAGGAAAGCCCTGCGCAGGCTGGTGAGTGGCATGGATGGGCAGAGAGGCCCAGGTGGGACCCAGGGAGTCTGGGCGGGGAAAGCCTGGCAGCAGGAGGCAGCTGCTGGCCATTTGGACATATCAACCCAGCACTGGCAAAACACCTGATTTTTCATGAAAAGCTAGAAATCCATGTTATCACATGAACTCCTTTGATTTGTAAATATTGATAATTAATTCACATTTTAACATTGTGTGGGTCAAATACATCTATTAGCCGAGGAATGACAGCAAACACTTATGAAGCCACTACGAGGTGCCAGGGCTCTGCAAGCACCTCCACCTGTACTAACATATGTAATCCCGACAACCCTATTCGGCACCATTTTTGCTCCCAGTTTCTAGATGAAAACACTTAAATGCAGATGGATTATGTAGCTTGCCTAAAGCCACTGGGCAAGTGACTCAAGTGCTGGGATCTGAGTGAAGCTGTGTGGCTGGAAAGCAGAATGCTGTGTGTAGGTCAAAGATGGACAGCTTCTGCCAAGAGTGCCCCGGCTGGTCTGGCCCCTGGAAGGGAGCCCTGACACCTCTCCATGCCCCTTCACCTGCCGGGGAATGAGCCTGCAGACCAGAGCCAGGAGGAGCTCCTGCGGAGAGCAGCTTCCCTCTGCACGTTCAGGCCTCCTCGGGGAGGGGAGGCAGCGTCCACTCACCGGGATCTGTGTGGTGCCGCAAGTGCTGCAGAAGGGGTCCGGAGGTCGGCATTGGCTCCACCATGCACCAGCACTGGAACCCTGGGCTGTAGGGTGGTATGAACACAGGACTGGGGCTCCAATCCCAGGCTCTGCATCCCTCGTGTCCCTCGGGTACACTAAGTCACTCTCTGAAACTCCCTTCCTTATTGATGCACGAGCATAACGATCTTTGCCTGTAGGATGGTTTTACACGGAAGGGAAGACGCTGAGGTGAGAACAGAGAGGCCTCCGTGCGAAGGTGAGCGAGGCCAACCCCGCGCTTGCAGGGCCCTGGCAGTGTCTTTCAATTTAGTACCCCAGGTGGCGCTCTTGCCGCGCCTTCATCCACCTGACCCGGGTGACGCAGGTCGAGGCTGCGCGCCGCGCTGGGCGGGTAGGAAACGCTCAGAGATCCCGAGCTGTCCTTATGTCTGGGTTAGGAGACCTCGGCGGCTCTGCTGTCTCATTTGCGAATGAGCATGAGTGTCACAGCACTGTCTCAGGCTTGCGGGACTCATGCAATTTCGGGGCCGGGCTGCTGGGCGTCCGGCCCGCGCGCTGCGGGACACACAAGGGCGTGTCCAGGCCGCCGGCGCCCCAGGCCTACTGCTCTCCCGGGACGCCGGGCAGGCGGGCGCTGCGAGCGCGGGGGCGACGGCGGAGACGGCTGCTCTCCCCGGGCGCGCCTCCCGGTGCCCCCTCTCCCGGGGCGCGCCTCCCGGTGCCCCTCTCCTGGTGCCACTCTCCCGGGGCGCGCCTCCCGGTGCCCCTCTCCTGGTGCCACTCTCCCGGGGCGCACCTCCCGGTGCCCCTCTCCTGGTGCCCCTCTCCCGGGGCGCGCCTCCCGGTGCCCCTCTCCTGGTGCCACTCTCCCGGGGCGCGCCTCCCAGTGCCCCTCTCCTGGTGCCCCTCTCCCGGGGCGCGCCTCCCGGTGCCCCTCTCCTGGTGCCCCTCTCCCGGCACGCCTCCCGCTGCGCCGCGGCTCTGCCCGCGCCCCTGGGCTGTGTCCGTCAGTCTGAGAACAGCTCTGAAGGATAACCTGCCAGCGCGGCTTCTTGGGGTTGACGCACAATGCGGACTTGGACACAGCTAATGAAAGAGAAGGATTATACAAGGATGTGTCTCCCCCTCAGAGCGTTAGGGGCGGGGCGTGACCCTGCTGCTGGCAGGCAGGTTGGGGCGATGCGGATTACCGGGAGGGGGACGTGTCTAGAATCGTCGCTGCCCATGCCCGCTGCTGGGTCAGACCCCACCCGAACCGACACCCTGAGCCAACAGCCCGGCATGTGGCGCTGGCCTTGGGCGAGGCATCCACACACACCTTTCCCCGTCCATGCAGCCGGTGTCTCCTGGGTGGGCTCCGTGCCCGGCTCTGTGCTGGAAACGGGCTGGGAAGCAGAGCGCGCAGCCCACGTGCTGGGCCCCTCCCTGAGGAGGCAGGCACCCACGGGGAAAGTCAAGTCCACCGGCTAAAGGGGGAGACCAGGCCATCACGCGGGCTTCCCTGCCAGGTTAGGCACTCCTCAGAGCGAACTCCTACTCCATCCATCCTCGCAGACTAACCAGAGCTGAGGGCATAACAGACGCCCAATAAAACTCTGTCAATTAAAAATGCAAGTATAGAACAATGCAAAGGAATTCTAAATTTACATATTCCCACACAGGAAGTTACCAGAATAAAGACACTTTATAAAAAGAACCTTCGCTTACTCAGGTCATTTCCCAAATGGATCCTGTAAGTCACTATCTCTCTCACATGACGTTAAAAGAGGGGTTGGGGGGCAGCTATAAAGGCCTTCAGGAGCCTGGAAACTGGTAGATGAAGCTGCCCTTCCGCAAGGTGGCTTGTCAAAACTATGGTGGGATTGAGTTAAAATTTACACAAACTCTTGCTGTGAAACAAGGCACCAGCCCTTCGGGGGAGCCGTGCCTCCTCAGGGGCTGTGTGTTCAGAGCGGCCAGAAAGTAGGAACAGCCAGGTCACTCTGGAGGCAGTTACGGCCCCAGAGTGCAGAGGAGGAAAGCCAGAAGGCTGGAGTGACCTTCCGGTTGGGCTGGGTCCACGGCTGCTCAGGTCCCAGGACTCGGCACAGGTCACTCAAGCTTTGGGCGAATTTCCCAAAGTGGGGCCTGATTGGGTGCTTGGGAAAGGCCAGGTTCCCGGCCTGCTCTATCAAGAGAGGTTGTCAAATGAGTCTGCTGGTCATCCTGGGGTGGGAAAGAGAGCATGGGCTCTCCTTCAGTGTAGACACACACATGCGGAGGTACCCCACCCGAGCCGGTGGGAAACAGTGTAGACACACACTAAAACAGTTAAAAGCTGATGAATGCTGAGGACTCGAGCAATTAGGAACACATGAATGGATGCATTAGAAATGACAGTAATAATTATTCTTTGAATGTATACAGCTTATATAACTTTACATTTCACACAGATTATCTCATTAATTCCCATCTTTGATAATTTAAAATCGAGCCTGGGTGCGCGCGAGTTTTCGGTGAAGCCTCGCGACCCTGCCGGGCTCCTTCCGCAGGACCAGGAGGCCCGTGCAGGGACGCTGAAGATTCATCCCAAAGCAGCAGCAGAGAGACAGCACAGAGGGAAGGCTGAGCCGCTGCTCCCCGAGCCCCTGACGGAACACCAGGAGCCATCTTGCCCTCTCTGGGCCCCACAGGCTGGGCTTGAATTTGCCTGTCCCCAGACTCCGACACCAGCTCTGTGTGCCTCGCACATCCTCAGGACCTCTGCGAGATCCGGAGTTTGTCATTCACCTCTGAGCCTCCGGTGCCCAGTTCGATACTCAGTAAATGCACAAAGTAATGGCTAATAAGAGAACATTAATGGAAGGAATGCCTTGTGGTGTTTCCTGTGGGCGCAGTGGTTTCTCCCTTTAGGCACATAAACTACATATCCCCAACCTGAAGGTATTTTCCTGAGGTCAGCAGCCGTGCGTCATCTTTCCTTTTTGCCCCCTTCTCCTTTTGATAAACTGACTGACAGGTGCCAGATGCTCATAAGTGTCTACTGGGTTAACTCGAACTTGCGTCATGATTGGAACAGCAGCCATGAGAGAAGAGGAGAAAGAGACAGATGTAGGGGCCTCCGCCGTCTTGGGGCACCTAAGATGGTCTTGGCTTGGTTTTCTCCCAAAATAGGGCTTGAGGGGAGGATCTGAGTGCAGGAAGGCTAACGGGAGGAAAGTAGACTGGGAAGGGAAGGCAGCCAACAAGGGGTGTGTTAGTGAGCCAGGAACCGCCGTGGGCACCTGGAACTGAATCCACTGGGGAACACTGGGAGACAGTGTAGACAGACACACTCTCAGAGGTACCCTACCTGAGGGCCTGGGAGACAGTGTGGACACGCACTCAGAGGTGCCCCACCTGAGGGGTGAGAGACAGTGTAGACACACCCTCAGAGTACCCCACCTGAGGGCCTGGGAGACAGTGTGGACACACACTCAGAGGTGCCCCACCTGAGGGGTGAGAGACAGTGTAGACACACCCTCAGAGTACCCCATCTGAGGGGTGAGAGACAGTGTAGACACACCCTCAGAGTACCCCACCTGAGGGGTGAGAGACAGTGTAGACACGCTCTCAGAGTACCCCACCTGAGGGCCTGGGAGACAGTGTGGACACGCACTCAGAGGTGCCCCACTTGCAGGGCGAGGGAGCTGAGGCGTTCATCCACCAACCCCTTTCTGGGCTGCTCTCAGGTGATTACCTAGCACTTCGAGCCTGATCCTGTCCAGGAAGCCAGAGGAAGGCTTCAAGACAAAGAGCGCAGGTGCTGGAGGTTGGGGGTCCGACCTGAGCCCACAGAAATGGTGAGCGCTGTGGGGAGGGGCGAGAACCGAGGGCTCCTGCAGTACTTGCTGTTCAAGCACGCAGCCAAGGGACGAAGGGGGCTCAGACCTTGACCACGAGTCCTGCATTCCAGTTCTGTGTCAGACTGCTCCGGACTTTGCCTCTCTCTGCTGCCCCAAGACAAACGGAGGACTCTCCATCGTTCCCGATCGCTCCATCTGGACCCAGAACTTCATGACAGGCGTGAAAAAGCCTGCCAGGGCTCTGTGTGCAGAGGGGACCAGCGGCTCCGAGTCCAGGAGCCCTGGCTTGCATCTCAGCTCTGCCCCTAATTAGCTGTGTGGCTGGAGAAATGGCTCACCCTCTCTGGGTCTCTACTGAGGACAGTCTGCATGGTATGTAAAAACGCTTCCTTCTTGCCCTGGGACGCTCAGCTAAGTGTAGGGTTTCCTTCTCTGGACGGCAGTCTTTTTTTTTCTGTTGATATTTCTTGAGCCATTAGATAAGTAATAGATAATTCATGCTCATTGTAGCACCATGAGAAAAATGTAGGTAAGTAAATAATCCAGACCCAAGCTTGCTGAGTCTCAGGAACCCAGAACATCCCCTGGTACACGATAGTCACCCCATAATGATTTCTACTGTAATTGTCTGATGGCGAGTGGGGGTCAGGTCAGGGAAGGAGGTCAAGAAAGGCCTCTGTGGGACGTCAACATTGGAGCTAACACTCGATGGCAAGAAGGAGACCCACACAGAGATGCAGCCAAGCGTTTGGCAGGCTTTTCCCCTCAAGCACAATAGAGTCAATGTTTCAGCCTGTGTGGGCTCCATAGGATCTCTGTCACATCTCCTTAAAAAACTTAAAAATATGAAAACATTCTTGGCTCCTGGACTGTACAAGAACAGGCTGTGGGTCACAGTTTGCTGACCCTCATCTACGTGGAAAGCATCCCGCGTGCGGGAGCAGCCAGCGCAAAGGCCTTCAGTGGTACACACTGGGAAGATGTAACGGGCAGAACAAGGCCAGTGTGGGTGGGACGCCGTGACCAGGATCCAGCGAGAGAGTGAGGGGAGAGAAACCCTAGGAGGAAGGAGGACCCAGACAAACGGGGTCTCGAGGGCACAGGAAGGCATTTCTACTTGATTCTAAATGCAAGGGGAAGCTGTTGGAGGATTTTAAGCAAGGGGGTGAGGTGATGTGATTTATGCTGTTTGGAGAAAGGCGTGTGGTGGGAAGAGGAAGGCAGCGAGCCCAGGGAGGGTCACGCAGGAGGCCGGTGGGAGGTGAGGGAGCTACGGCAAAGAAGAGACGTGGTCAGACTTGGGACACACATGGCCCCATAGGGGTAGTTTTTCAACTCGCTTCTTTTCATTTAACAAAAATAGTTTCCTGTGGCACTTAATATCCTTTTCCTACTTTCGTGTAAAAGTCCGTAGAATATCACATTGTACGGTTCTTTGTTTTAGCCATCTCTAAAAGGTGGACCTTGAGGATGTTGCCAATTATTCGCTGTTGGGAATAACTCCCCAGCAGGGCTTAATTTGTTCACTCTCTCAGCCTCACCAAGCTAGTCTCTTTAGAACGGTCTCTAGGGCTCTCTGAGGCTCCCATATTTTCTCTATTTCAGGAAGAGCAGAATAGCAAGTAAATAACACTTCCTGTCTGATGACCTCTCCTGGGGGTCCAGTGTCCTCCACAGCCCTCAGCACCACCCCTTCCCCATGAGCACCCGCCCCCACCCCCCTTCCTGTCTGATGACCTCTCCTGGGGGTCCAGCGTCCTCCACAGCCCTCAGCTGCACCCCTTCCTCATGAGCACATGCCCCCACCCCCCTTCCTGCCTTTTGCTGTCCTTTGCTCTCCCTTAGAATAACTCCTTTGGATCTTATCTCCTCTTAAATTCTTATCCTCCAATCAACCTCATTTTGCTACCTGGAGGATCATTTTCTCCCCAAATCTGGAGTAACAGCGAACTGGAGAGCATGCGGCTTAGGTAGACTTGAGCCCACACTGGGGCTCTCCCGAGCACCCCGCTCCTCCCTGCACCCCTCAGAGGGCCCTTCCTTCCAGGCGACTGGCTCCCCTCTGCCCTGTGGCCCCATCCTCTCCCCCACAGTTGGCTCTACCCTGTGGCTGGCTTTCCCCTGGGATACGGCTCTCCCCACTGTATGGCCCTTCCCAGTGACTGGCCCTCTTCTGTGACTGGTCCACCCCAGTGACTGACCCCGCCCTCCACCCCCCCACCACTGAACTTCCCAGTCAGAATCTGTGAGGCCCTCAGAGAGGGTCCTGATCTTGCTTCAGGTAGGAAACTGACCAGAAGCTCCATAAATCACAAGGCTGAGAGCAGGCCTCCACGCCAGAAAACCCAGGTCCCTGCCCTCAGGGAGCCAGAAAGGGCTCAGCCCCCTGTGAAAACTGCATGGGGCCTTCTAGCCGGAACCCCAGGAGGCAGAACCCTCCTCCTGAGGCAGCCACTGGGAAGAGGAGGAAGTCAGGCCTGCCCCGGCCAGCTGATACTGCTTCTCTCTTATCCTCTCCTCTCTGGTTTTTTCCCTTGTTCCGCTTCTCATCATTCAAACTAATTTTTGCATTCACTGACCTTAATAGAGAACAGCAGTCTGGGCTGAGCTGGGAGGGGTGAAGGGAGCTGACGGGAAGCAAGCGATGTGGACATTCCAAAGATCTCTGAGATGGGACTATGAGCCCTCAGCCCTCCAAGAAAGAAAACAGAAATCCCAGAAAGGTTGGGAAATTTAACTTGGGACTTACGCTGGTTTCTATGCGCACTCACACACCCCTATGGGATCTCCCCCAAACCCAGAAGAAGTAGCCTAGAATGTTGGGATGGACACAGTGGTCCTTGAGCCCAGGCTGGGCAGAAACTGTAGTCCCTGACAGCCCAGAGTGTGCACATAATGGGATCTCCACAGCTCAGGACTGGCAGACACTGCGTCCCTCCTGCTTAGGACGGTGCTGACATGGTGGTCCCTCGTACCCCAGGACCGGGCAGACACCATAGCTCCCCACAGGCCAGGACTGTGCACCCGCTGTCTTCCCTACAGCCCGGGTCTGCGCAGACGCTGCCTCCCACCAGCCCGGTGTGGGGCAGACACAGAGTCGCCACCGCTCACAAGTGTGTGGACACTGGAGGCTGTCACGGCGCAAGATCCGGGCCCGGAGGGCTGAGAAGGTGACCGAGAGGGGCCTGGCTAACAGAAGCTTGTTGGCAGAACCAGAGGCCTCCAAACAGGACGGAGAGCTGGTCAGCTCTCTGACCCCACGGCTCTGGGCCTTCAGAATGTGCACAGTGACTGAAGACCAACGAGGGCCAGGGAGCTCTGCTGATGTCAGTGTGGACAGAGGCTGTGCACGGATAACTCCGCCTCCTCCACACGCGCGTTTCAGAGTCACACGAGTCTTGCACATGGAGACACTCCTCTAGGGAGAAGAAAACGTTTGGATTAAAATTATCTGGAATTAACTGTGAGGATCCTTTCTGCAAAGGTTGTGTTACACAAAAATATATTAACACCTTTGAGCACAGTTGGATTTTAAAGAGTGAAAACAGCCAGGCTTCCGCATTTTCCTCAGTTCCATCACCTTTTGCCTCCACGTCAGACAATGGTGCTGGGGGCACGTGGAGAAGGACGCCCTGGTTGTGCTTTTGTGCCACCCTCTCACAGAGCTGTTCCCATTGCCAGGAAATTTGGGCTGTTCAGCCCTCAGAACCCAAAGGAAAGCCTTGCACAGCAGCCAAGCTCGCTGTCCCTATCTGCAGCTGCCCCAAGGCGTCTTCCGAGCGGCCCTCAGCCAGCGTGGGCCCGTGGGAGGCGGAAACCCCCCCAGTGATGTTTCTTCAGCAACCCGTGTCCACCAGGAAACCCAGCCCTTATCTCGGCTTTTGACAAGAGACCCCTCCATGCTGCTCTCCGCGCTCCTTTCTGCTCCCGCTCTAGAGGGAGACAGTGGCGTGTGTTTCATGAAGCAGTGGCAGGCCTAGGAAATAAGCAGGCAGCAGAGTGGTCCACAGGAGTCATGGCCACCAGTAAGCTCTTACCATGTGCCGCACAAGCGCCTCACGTGCGTTCTCTCACTTTGTCTTAACGCAACGAGACAGGAATTACTCTCTTTCCTGCTTCACAAATGAGTAAGAGGCAGAGAGAGGTTAACAGAGTCGCCCAGCCACGCAAGAGCTAAGGGTCAGATCAGGATTCAAAAGCGGGTTGTTGCAGTTCTGCAGATCTTGCGCTAAGCTGCTGGGGCCGCAGCCAGGCCTCACACCTCGCACCTCACCCGTCCATGACTTCAGCCACTTGCCAGGGACCTCCGTGAGTACAACGCTCGGCCGGGGATGGGGGTGGGTGGGGTGGGGACGCTGTGAGCAGCCGGGCAGGGCCCTGTGAACCATGTGTGTGCTTTCCTCTCCACAAGTGGGTAACTTGCTTTCCTTTCTTGTTTTGTTTTCTGCTTTGAAATAACACCATCCCGTTGGCAAAGCCTGCGGGGAGAACCGTTTTATTACTTTTTCTAAATATAATGTGAAAAAGTTGCTGACCCAGAGCTCTGTGGCAGAAACAAATTGTTCAAGATCTTTTAAGAAGAGGATGGCAGCCATGTGGGATTGCAGAGAAGGGGCTCTCCAGAACCGGCTTCGGCGAGAACTTAACGCTCACATTTTCATTCTCCTGATGCAGATCGCATTAGAGAAACCACGAGCATTTTTCACAAACTGTGTTTGAACTCGGGGACGCTGTTTGCACGGAGAGCCCCTGAGCCCCGACGGAGGTCATGTCGCCTCCACGGAGCGTTCTGAGTCTCACCCGCCACAGGGTCAGACCTTCTGCGTCTGGGCCCTCAGTGTACACCACCTTGACTGCTCCCCGCTTTGTCATCTCAATCTCTCTCTCCAAGTTGTTCTCTGGGGAGGCAGGAGCTGGGCGCCCCTTTCTTTTGCTCGCCTTCAGCATCTAGCAGTGATTGGCACGTGCTCAGTTCTCAGGAGGCACTTGCAGTCTGATAATGCTGGCCTGAGCCCCAAATCTTAGTCTCTAAATAGGAACAATAATACATGTCCTCTCATCCGGGATGCTGGAGGATCAAGACGATGCACATGAGGCGTTCATCGCACTGCCTGGTAAGTAGTAGGCGATTAATTAATGATGACTACTATGCTGTGTTTCAGAAATAAATACTTGCAAATGGAACTCCTGTTGTTTTCCTTCAGGAAGGGGATGGTGTCTCCTGAAACTCTCCGGAGATCAGCCATCTGTGCCGTCATCTGACTGGCTCACGGACCCCAACTCCCAACCCCATGAAGCCTTCTGGTGACGCCGCCCTGGAAAGAGCTGAAATCAAAGCGAAGCAAAGCCAGTGGTCAGAGAGCTGGGCCGTGAGGCCTGGGGCAGCAGGGACATAGCGGGGAAATGCAAAAGGGCTCTGCTGAAATGCCTCCATGCCCAGAAGAAAGGAGAAATTCCCTGCGCCCTCAGGGTATTCTAAGAAACCGTAATGGCAACGTGGGAGGACTGCTGGGGAAGAACCACCGGGCCAGATCTGCGGGCAGCTTCTGGAGGTGTGGCACCCAAACCTCGCTTCGTGCCTGGAAGCCAAGCGGGGTCAGAGGGGTCGAGGGACTCGTCCAAGATCTCAGAGGAGGTAGCAGCTGTTCTTCTGTGTTGTGTTGTGTGGTTCTGTCTTCCAGGACACGCTGTTGTTCTTCTGGGAAATCACCACCCCCCCACAGTAGCTTTACATACGCCAGTTAGGCTCCAGGGCCCTCTGGTTCCAGGGACACTGCATGTGACTCAGGCCTGCCAGTCACTCCTTAAATGCCCTAGAGAAGGGCATTAATTCATGGTTTATCATGTCATCCAAGCTGGTCCAATGAGAATGGCACCGAGAATGAATGTAGGACCTACTGTGAGTGACCATTTCTTTCCCACTGAATTTGATGCTGGGGGGATACAAAAGTGGAACATTTGGAAGTCATTTAACCACCAGGTGGAGCTGGAGAATAAAACATCAGGGAGCAAAGCAGAGCCAAGAGAAACTGGATCACAGTGACCTTTGCTTTTTTGAGTCCCTGGATCAAACCACACCTGAAGATAACCTACTTGTTGGGTTTTTCAGTTATGTAAGGCAATAAATTCCCTCTATTCTTAGCCAGTTTGTGGTGAGTTTTCTTTCCCTTTCAACACTAAGAGTCCTGAGACACTAGGTCTCTGGGAAATACAGCGGATTGGCCCACTCAGCCTCTGCTCCAGTCTCTTTAGCAAGTGTTCCCTTACTACAGGAGTCAGAGGTGGGGAGCGAAAGGCTCTGATTCCAAGACTCTTCATAGCTGGGATACGTTCCTTTGAGACTTGCTTTGCAATCAAGGTAAACAGGGAAAGAGATGAGGCTTGTACGAATACGGCAGTTGTCGGGGTGCTTCTTTGCCCCCATGTCGCTGCCAAGCCGGGGGACCTGGAGTTGGTGCTCTGCCCTGCCTGCCTGTTGCAGAAGTGGCAGGCAGTCCCTCTGCTGAGCACTTCTGCGGTGACATTCTAGAGGTGCCCCTCTAGGCCTCTGAGGGTTTTGCAAGCACCTTATTCCCAGTGTAAAATCCCTTCCTGCTTGAAACAGCTAGAATGGCCTGTTTCCTGCGACAGAACCCTGCCTGGTAAACCAGAAATCCTGCCTCTGGACAGGCCCTTGCTTCCCAAGGTCAGCGTGTCGCAGGCTCCCCTGACCTGGGGCACCTGAGTACTGTGGAGTGGCAGGAGGCTGGTGGCCGCCACCTGGACTCCCAGAAGTGTGGATTGACTATTGGTGATGCCGACAGCTGACCCAGATTTGGGGCATGGGAAAGAGAGAGGAGGTGTGGGGAGTGGTGCCAGGGGGATGAATGAGCCAAACCAGAAGAGAAAAAATGCCCTGAGAGCATTGCCGTCTCCCTGAGAGGGCTTCCTCCCAGAGAAGGCCATGGGAGTCCTTCTGTGCCAGGTCCACAGGGGTCTCTTAAAGGTGTTTTTATGCAGGAGTCTTTGTGATGGGGGCAGTCCCACTCCAGGGGAGTGAGACGGCTTACTGGTTTCTTCTCAGAAGTCACGAACTAGGATCACTGGAATAGTAAAACCAACGACCTTGTGATTTTCTACTAAGCCATTGGAGCCACTGGCCCCCACACCGCATGCTGTGAGCACAGCTCAAGGCACTCTCCAAGTGTCTGGATCTTAAGTCTTCTCAGAAACAAGGGTTTTTTCCTGAGACTAAGTATAAGGCACTGACTTCTCATAGTGTAGTTGGGCCCGATATTTAGCACTGTATTTACATATGAGTTCAAACCCCAAGCAAGACATAGCGATAAAGAGTCCACAGACTTGCTGACGCAACACCCCGTCCGCCTCCCTGCTAGCCTGCCTTCTTGACTCTAGAGCAAGGGAGCCAAAGTGGTCCTCGCACCAGCAGCATCAGCATCCCCATGGAACTTGTTAAAAATGCAGATTCTGAGGGGCCGGCAGGGTGGCATAGTGGTCAGGTTCGTGTGCTCTGCTTTGGGGCCCAGGGTTCATGGGTTCGGATCCTGGGCACAGACCTACACACTGCTCATCAAGCCACACTGTGGTGGTGTCCCACAAAACAGAGGAACATTGGCAACAGATTTTAGCTCAGGGCCAATTTTCCTCACCAAAAATAATATATAGGCAAATTCTCAAGCGCCTCCCCAGACCTACAAAATCTGAGCTTTCTCATAGGGTTACTGTGGTAGTTAATTGAAACAAAGTGTGTAACACATCTAGCCAAGAACTTGCAGCCACATGGCTGACAGTCCCTAGGTTTGTATGTTTTTGCCCACACTGTCCCCTCTGCCTGCACTGACCCTTGCTCCCTCAGCTTCATGAACCTATACTAACCTGTCACATTTGAACTCAAGCATCCCTTCATCTCCTTGGCTCTGAACTCTTTTCCCATCTTCTTCCCGCCGGGTACTAGCGCCCTCTCTTCTGAGCTTCCATCCTGTCACAAGCAGACGTGTACCTCAACATTCCTTGTCTGCATCGCTGGAGGAGCTGCTGCTGTGCCGGTCTAGAATCCTTTCACTCTGCTCCTGTTCATGGCATGCTCATTGCATTTCGGGAAATCTCGCCTCTTCAGTCTCAGTTCACACAGTTTGGAGGAAACGGACCCTTTACCTCCCCTCCCCCGACAGCACATCACCAGACCTGGCCAATCGGAGTCCACTTCATGGCCACAGCAACTGATTCACAGGTGGCCATGTGACATTAACGGGTCCAAGGAGAGTCAGTCTACAAACTTTGGTTTGGAATATTGGGAAATATAGGGTCCTTTTTGTCTGGGAGAGGGGCTTAGTTGATGTAATAGGAGAAACTCTGCTGAACACGAAGTCAGCTTCGGAGAAAGCAGAGGGAGCAATGGAGACAAGTGCCTGCCGCGCTCTGAACACCCAAACCAGTCAGCGCCTGCTTTCGGACGCTGCGAGCGGGCAGCTCCGTGCACTGATCAAAACTTTGTTGTTCACTTATTATTTTCCCCACATCAGTGTGAATTTGGTTTTTACCACTTGCAAAAGAAAGAGTCCTTGGCTTTTGTGACCCCATTAAGGGACCTTGTTCACAGTCGCTCTACCAGCTCCAGGTTCCTGCAAGGTGCTCCGTTCGTGGGAGTCGCCCAAGAAGTACTGAAGGAGCGGATCACGTGGACAAAGAGCAGAGGGCCGCATTTCCCTGCTGGCGCCCCTGCTCCTGAGCCCTTTCTCTACCTCCTCGGCATGCCTTCGCTGGCACCTCCCTGTGTCAAGCAGCTCTCCACGGCGCGGCCTGCCTCACTGGCCCCTCATGCCCTACCCCACAGCCCTGCCTGTGCTCTGAGGCCTCCTCCCGGGAAAGGCAGAAACGTCCACCCCCTGAGGCCGGGCACGGCCCCTCCATGACTCCCTCGGCTGAAAGCCTTGTAGCTCAGGCGGCCGTGCCAAGCAGCCATCTGCTGACCGTGCTCCACAGTGGGGAACGCTTTGGTCAAACTGTCCCTTTGAAACTGGCTCTGTATCCCCCAACGTGAATTAATTCTCTCATGTAAATAGATTAACCAGCCCATCACCCAAAGGACATTTGTCAGTCAGGTGGCAAAGGGACTGGTGGCCAACCTACAGGGGGATGCTTAGAGGAAAACTCCCCCCAGAAAACTGCCTCTTCTCTCCACTAAGTCCTTTCGAATCATGTTTCTTCTTCTGCCCAGAACGCCTTGCTTGGCTCCAGCCATCAGGAGCTGCAGGATTGCAGTTGGAGGTAGGAAGTCCCTCCATCATGGACCTCGGGCTCCTGAGGGGAAAGCGCGATCCGGGGGCCTGTTCCTGCCCAGGCAGGCTGCATCCCACGGGGCCTGGGCTCTTTTCCTGATGCTTCCACAGGGCAGCCCTCCCAGGAGTCAGCTGTCCAGAGGGTCCCACAGTGAGTCCCTGGAAAAGCCTGGATCTGAATTCCAGGCCCTGGGCCCCTGAGCAGTGCCCTCCCACTGCATTGTCACGTGAGGGAGGAGTACAACGTGGGAGAAGGGAAGGTGAGGCTGAGAGAATGGGGAGAGGATAAGAGGAAAGGCCGTCAGTGATGCTCCGGCCCCGTCTTAAAACCATAGGCTAAATGTGCGGCCCCAGTGCCATGTGGCTTCCAAACCCAGTGGACAAACAGTACATGGAGTCTCAGATCAGGGGTCCCTCGCCCCTCCACTCCGCAAGGACGTGGCTATGCCCGCAGCATCAAGAGCAGGATGTTGCCTGAGAAGCAGCTTAGGGAAAATTCTAGTTCAACTCTCTCCTTTCGCATGTTAGGCCCCGGGATTAAGAGGTGCGCTGAAAGAAACTGAGACGTGAGCTGAACCCGGACTAGAGTCTCCGCCTCTGGACCCGGCTCGGTCCCCTCCGCTGTCATTTAGGATTAGCGTTTGCCCGCCCTGGGCCTGCCGCAAGGAGCTTGCACCCCGCCCGCCGGCACACACGCCCTGCAACTCGGATGCGGGAACAGTACGTTATCCTGTAGCTCCCCCTGCTGGATCTTGGGACCACAGGCCCCTGAATCCCCGGGGGGCCAGACGCGCAGGTCGCCGCGCCGCCGCGGTGGGTGCTCTCCTTTCCCTCCCCTCCGGTGGGCCCGCCCCACCCCGCCCCTCCCCTCCCCTCCCCTCCCCTCCCTTTCCTTCCCTTCCCTTCCTTTTGGGGGCTCCCTGCGCCCGCACCCGCGCCCGCCCCCTCCCCGCCACGCGGCGGGCTCCCGGGGAGAGGCCTGGGCTCTGCCCTCCTGCCTCCCCTACCACCCTCCCCGGCGCAGGGCCCGGGCACAGCGGAGCCCAGGTGTTTCTTAAGGGACAGGAGGAGGGGGCCGCACGCCCGCGTGGAGCGCTCCGAGCGGAGCCTGCGTGGGGCAGCGGGTGAGGCCGCCCCTCCGGACCCGCGGCAGGCGCACCTCTGACCCGCCGCTTCCCGGCGCAATTCATTCACTTATTTAGCAACATTTACCAAACAGCTTTGGATAGCATACCTTTGCGTAGGCGACGTTGAAAACAAGATAAATAAAATCCAGTTCCTGCACTCGGGGAACAGCAGTCTCTGGGGAGAGGGAGCCGGCCGGAGACAGGGAGCCCCGTGCACAGATGTTTGCAGGCCAGGGGGACCGCGGCAGCTTTTTAAACCAAGCGAGCGGTGGAAGTGAGTAGTCAAGGCTGGGTTTGAGCATGATGACTGTCAGGCCGACCTGGGCCCCTTGCCGCTGGGTATCTGATGGGATTTCCTGTGTGTCTCCTTAGGCCCTGGAGCCTGGAGATTGGGGGCCCTATTCGTTGTTATGAAACCAAGGTTGCCCGATTACTTAGAGAGAATTCCTGAAAGTCGGTGAGGATGGACCTGTGTTCTGGACGCGTCAGGACCTGATTCGCTGAACTGGCCATGTGACCATTGTCTCTGGTGCTACAGGGAAGTTCCAGTTTGGGGGGAGGGGGGGACGGGGGCAGCCGGGAGCTGATGCTCTCCTCGTTTGCCTTCCAAGCAAATGCTTCAGAGAGTGTTCTAACAGGCAAAGAAAGTATAACTAATGAAATTAAATTCAGGGAAGAAAGATGAGCTCTGCTAATGATTAATGTGTGGCTTAACAGATCAACAGGACATGCTGAGTGGAGAGGTCGCCCAGACGGTTCCAGTCTGACGCCCATGGAAAGGAAGAACAATGAAAAAGCAAGTTCAGCTCCCCTGCCTACCCCCAGCTTGTCTCAGGAGAGACACAATTATTAACGGCTCTGAAATGTCACTTGCTTCGCTTTCCAGTAGCCACTTCCTAAGCTATTTTCTGACACCCCCCCCCCCCCCCCCCCCCCCCCCCCCCCACCTCCCAAGAGCGAAACCCACTCACCCCTGAAATCGAATTTGGGGCCTAGCACCCACCCCATCTCTGCACTAGTTTTAGACAAGGGAACGAACCAGTGCAACTCAGCGCATGTGGATAGAGACCCTGCTGCTCCCTGAGCCTGCCCCCAAGGACAGTGGGAGGCGGGGTCTGCAAGGGGCATCGAGAGGAGAGGACAGAGCTAGACAAGGTCTCAGCTGAGGCGGTGCCCACTGGCCAAAGCAGGAGCGATGCCTTCCCGGAGGGGCAGGCTCTGGGCTCAGAGCCTCGGGTGAGGGTAGCTGGGTCTGCTGCTCCTTCTTTTCCAGGCACGAGAGGTGGGTAGGAAAAGACTGTTCCCCGCTGGCTCCCTCTTTAGGACATGTGGCCTCCTTCCTTCTGCACGTCTTCCTTCTTAAGGTTCACGGAGTCCCACGTGTGTGCCAGGCCCTGGGGTAGGGAGGAGGAACAGCTGAGGACACGAGGCTGCAGACCCTGCAGTTCACAAGAGAACCCTGTGGCATCTGGGAAGTGGACAATGGGGAAATCAAATGCCGGGAGAGGTCAGAGCAGGAGGCACACAGGCACGATGGGGGAGGGGACATCTGTGTGACAGCCCAATAATCCCCCTATTCTGACTCCCTTGTATTTAACTCTGCAGTCTTTAAAATAATGTAATCTCTAGGACTCTGCGGCTTCCCAAAATCCTATTGACCTGTGAGTGGGATAAGAATTGATCTCATTTATGTCTGAATGAATGAGTGTTGTCTGTGCAAGCAGCAGACTTCAGGGCCAGGCTGGTATCCAGCATCATAAAAGCAAGTGTGTGCTTTGTGCTTACAGATGGGCGCGGAGCAACCCGGCCTCCCTCTCTTCTGGGGCCTGCAGAGGTCTGGGGCCAGGGGGGCGCATGCGGAGGCCTGGCTAGGCGCTTGTTTGCTGAGGACCTCGTGACCTTGCTGGCAGTGTGTCTGATCCGCATTTCCCCGTGACTAAATATTTGGTCATGACAGTAGGAGAGAATTCCATCAGTGGACAGCTCCATTTTAAGGCTCGGGTTTTGTTTTCTCTTTCCCACGAGACAGCCCCTCTGGCAGGCTTGAGCAGCCCCCACTGACGGCCACCCTTGCATAATGTTAAGCAGGTGTCTGATACTTGCTGGAAGGCAGGGAAATGCAATGAGAAAGGACGGAGTTGAGAGGCTGTGTTCCTTGGGGTGAAGGCAGTTTCTGTACTGCTGGGATCTATCTATTCGTCAAGCCAAGATGAGGCCACTTGCATCTCCCTATGGGGTGTGTGCATTCATGTGCATGCACACACACACACACACGATACAAAAACAGTATCCTGGTCTCCCAAAGCACCCCTTCTCTAGCCCAGCTGACTCACTCATTTCCTCCCCCTCCCTGGTAAGGATCTCTGCTCCCCTCTCTTTGCCATGGACAGCCTGACCACTTCCCGGCCTTCTTGTTCCTTCTCTTTACTTTGTTCCTTCAAAACCTAATGGAATGGGTCCCTCTTCTAGCTCAGTCCCAGCTCTTCTGTTAGCTGGCACTGTGGTCCTTGGCTGGCCGCCTCATTAGCCCAGGGCTGGTTCCTCATCTGTGACAATACCGCTCTCACTGGGACGTGGCAGGAGATGCTGAGTGCCCAGAGCACCCCCAGAGGGTTAGCTACTCTTGTTGCACAGGCTCGTATGAGGCATTATAGTCTTCTGTTACACACCTGTCATTCGCAATCTAAGGGAGAGTATATTGTAGGCAGTGCTGCATCCTCGGTGAATACCACTGGCCTGCTTTGACCCCCCTTCCCCTCCCCAGCTCTTGCCCTTCTAAGACAGAGGCAGGAGGCACGGCTGGAAGCCAGCCCAGTAGACTGAACACCTTCTGGAAGATTCTCCTTCGAACCAAGTACCTTGAAGAGGACTCCCACTCTTTCAGGACACAACCCTAATGGGGCTTTCTCACCAGCCTCGTCTTTGGCTTAGTGGTCATTCACAGATGAGCACGTGAGCCATGTGGGGCCAATCAGAGAACTTCTCTGGGATGTTTTGGATGGAGTTGATGGTAAAGAATATGATCTTTGTGCTGTCAGTCAACGTCTTCGTGAGCTGGCAGGAGCCAGCCTGGGAGAAGGGGGTTGTCCTCAGAGAAGCAGAGGTAAAAAGCACGGGGTGTGCCCCAGTCCTGCCTCAGGTTGCTTTGAAGGGGCTTTGAGAGCCTTTTGCACAAAGTGCCTGAAAGGCAGGGTCACTAGAGTGCAATGTAGACTCCGGGGCATTTTTTAAAAATGGATTCAGCAGCCCACAGGTGTGAAGGTGAGGAAGCAGCAAGCTGCTGACCGGGTTTTGAACAGAAATTATACAACTTCTGAAAACAAGTTGCGTTGCTGGAGTGGGGCTTGGCCAGGAGTCCATCTGCCTCGATCCTCCCTTTGGTTGTCTGAGCACTTTAGCCCATCGGGCACAGAGTGGCAGCACATGGGACCCCCACGCCTCCCTCAGGCCTGCTGCTTGAGGAACTGCTGAATGTTCCGGATCCATGACCAGGATCAGGTAAAAGGTGCTGTGGAGAAGAGGGAGGAGTTCCGGCTGGAGGAAAGTGAAGATGCCCTATTGTGGGTTTGCTGCAAGAGGGGGTGGGGACAGGCAGTGGCTGCCTAGCGGCGGGGTTTGCAGGCACCACCATCAGCTTGGGAACAACATCCAAGGTCATCCTGGAATGTCTTCCCACTGAGCTCCAGTTGGCGTCAGATTCTTTCTGGGACTTAGAGCAGGAGATAGAGACTCAGGTAGGAAGCAGAGCTCTGGGAGAGCAGACACAAACATGGCCAACTTTATGATTCAATTGAAAGTCAACTTGGAGCACAGACAGGCTGAGAAGAGGCAGCGGTGGGGCAGCTGTCACCAGCTGTGAACTCTGCCGGGAAGATCTGGTGGGAAAGAGGCTGTGAGGAGCTAAGCAGAGTGGCCAGGCCTCCTGGCTTGACAACGAGGACTCCAACATGAGCATCCCAGAAGGTGAGTCGCTGGGTCAGTGCCCAGGAGGAGCAGCAGAAGGCCTGGATTCCTGTACCCAGTCTGGTCCGCCTAGCCTCTGCTCCAGGGTGCAGAGTGCCCCTGAGCCCTGGGGGGCGTGATGCAGACATGCCTCCAGTCTAAGAGGACTCTTGGCCTCCAGTCAGAGGACGGATACAAGCCAAGAGCCAGGGAATAATTCCATCAGGAGCCAATGAATGCCTTAGCCAGCTTTCAAGACGCACTGACATGGTACACAAAGCCTGTCTTTCCCGGTACTGACTCAGGGGGCACTGACGTGTGTGGCAGGTATGCACCAAGTCTGTCTTGTCTTCCAAGGGGCCCACTGGGGCCAGAGTTGGGCGAGGGGTGGGTGACTGTGCTTCTGTGACCCCGATCACTACTGCTGGGGTTTAAGAGGACTCAGCCCAATCCACCCACATGGCAAGCAGCTCTGCTTGCAAATCAATTAAGCTCCAAATGAGTTTTTCCAGCAGAGCACACAGAGGCCATTCCTGAATAACTGCTTAATTTATATAATAGGGCCTATTACTGTTTTCTAAGATAAAGCCAGGTGGAAGGCCGGCTGAAAACCTGAGTGTCTGCGTCTGGCCGCGCGCTCTGGCAGCGTGGGCTTGCTGTGCTGCTTGTGGGGCCCAGTCTGGCTCTCGATGGAATGCTCACCTGGTGCAAAGGGAAGGGAAGCCACAGAGTGTTGAATTCAGAGGGCGAGTCTCCAAGGGTGGAGGAGACAAGACTGGAAGTAGAAGTGCTCTGCGGGCAGGGGCTAAGAACACAGAGGGGACACTGTCTCAGGCTGTACAGGAAGAAGGACCACGGCAGCTCTCAGGACCTGGCAGGCTTTCTGGGTCAAAGGCCTGGGCTGCAGGGAGACCCTTCTTCTGGGGGGCATTGGGGATCAGGCAAAGTGGAGAGGCAGTGGGGTAATGATGTCAGCGCATACGAACAAAGAGACAAAGTGGCCATCTGTGCTGAGTTTTCGCAGAGAAGATTTGGAAAGGATTTGAGTTGATACATTTTAACAATGAGTTTTCAAAGACTGTTCCAGGCAGTCTCTGCTGATGCTTCTCGTGGGAGGGGGGCCTTTCCAGCCACACTTCAGGAGCCAGGCCGCAAGTTCATCCACACCCAGAGCTGAAGTCACGCAGGCAGCAACTGTGTAAAGAGGTTGGTGGAGATGCTTTGGGGACTCAGGCGTTTGGACTTGCCCTCCAGGAGATGACCACACTGGGAAGTCCTGCTGTGCCCTGCCGAGCTCTGTAAGCACTGCCCGAGAGCAGAGCACGTGGTCCCACGCCCAGCATCGCAACTGGCACTTCAAATTAGCGGCTGTGGTGGGTCGCTTCCACCAGAGGAGCTCTGTGCAGAGCCTCAGCAGACGGTTCTGGTTCTATGCGCCTGCTTCCCGGGAACAAGCCATCAGGACAAATCTAGAGAGTATGCAGCCAAGACTGTACAGCCTGATATTTGTAAGCAAAAAAATTTTTGACAGGTATTAAATAGTGGCTATTTGAGGAAATGATAATAAATATCTTTGGCAGCATGAGGCTGGTTGGTGACTACTTGAGTCTTGATGGCTGAGACTCTGTCAGTCTTTCCATTATGAAACCAATTTTCCAGGGTTTATAACTTGGAAGTAAAAATGTGTTCCAGGCAGAAACCTGGCATATGAGGCCTCTGTCCAGAAAAAGGGACTTGAGCAGATTTGTTCAGATCAATTTAGAGTTGTAAAGGGAAACTGTCCTGTGTGTGCAGATGGGTCTGGCACTGGGACAAATTGCCCAATTTTGACTGCAAGGAAGCTGGCACTGGGGGAAAGCTTAGGGGAAACTCTGCCCGGAAAGCACCTGCCTGGTGCTGTTTACCTGGCAGGGCCAACAGGTGAGTTGAATCCCGAGGGCAAATAGTATTTGCCCCCTAGTTGTTGGACAATAAGGGATGGGGTGACTTCCCCACTAGAAGGAGCTCTAGTGATCTGAGCCTAGGAACTGGGTCCAGCTTCCTGACAGGGAATTCATCGAGCCTGGTTTCCAAAGGCTGCTCGGTGCTGAGTGTCCTTCCGACATCATGAGCCAGAGTCATTCTTCTAAGTCATGCAGGCACCAAAAAATCACTTAGCATAATAAATGGGCACCCAAATGGGGAATCCGAGTTCTCCATCATCAGATGTCTCCATTCTATTTCCCAGAGACCTTGATAACAGGGTTAGCTAGATTCTTGTCCAAATGCAATTTTCAAGGTCTAGAAAATAATCAAATGAAATGAAATCTCATCCTCTTTAATAAGACCATCAGTATCACTAATAGGCCGGTGGTGTCTTTCTGATAGAACTGTTGATTCAACAGTGGACATGCATGCCATTGGCATCGATTCTTTCTAATTAGAGGGAGGAGGGATAAACGGCAGAGAGCTGAGGCAGTGCTAATGCTTTCAGGGAACTCTCAGTTCAGGAGACAAGGTCCAAACTCTTAGAGGGGCTTGGCTGGGAACCTCCACACTGGGAGCATCCCAGGGGTCAGTTCAGCAGCTTAGAAACATTTTGTCTAATTTCTTTCCCGTGGGAAATCTGGACAATGTAGAAGGAAAAGGGTAAAACAATAAAAAGTACTGCATCATCTGTATCTAGGCAATGGCAGCATTTTTTAAACTTCCATCCAATTATTTCTCAATGATAGAGATCCTAATGTTTTACAAAATTGGGATTATATTGTATATTTCTATATTCTGCTTTACGTATTTAGCATTATATTAGGTTCATTTTCCTGTCTCAGATATCCTTAGAAAATAACCATTTAAAAATTAACCCTATACTACTCCCCTGAATGGATTTAAATATTTTATTTGGGGACATGTTCTTGTTCTTATTTTTTGCAATTATAAAAAGATGCATTGATGAACATCTTTACACATAAAGATTTTCTCATACTTCTGGTTATTTCCTTAAAATAGGCTCTTGGAGGCTTCTAAAAATAACTGTGTCAGAGGATGAGCCTATTACCAACTGACGAATTGCGTTTATGCAAAGTCAGGCCTGGGCTTCACCACATACAGCATAAAACGCTGCTCTCCCCCAGCAAGCAGAGGGTCTTGGGGCAGAGATGACATTCTTGGGGAGGCTAATGGGCTCAGTGCCTCCTTTTTTCCTTCCTGCTATGGAGGTGAGAAAACCACAATCACATTTTTTGTTCACTTATTGAGCACTGGCTCTGTGCCAGGCACTAACCAACCGCTTTTCCTGGTGTGATTTGCACAACCTTGTGAGGGCAACGCTGTTTCCTCCGGGTTAGTCGGTACTGAGTGCTCACAGGTCTTCCCTCCCTTTTCCTGCCTTAGTTTATTGAGTGCAAAGCACACAACCCCACCCTAGCCTTTGGCCTTGGCCACGTGACTTGCTTGGCTAATGTGATAAGAACAGATATACACCAGAGGCTTTAAATATATTTGTGGGGTTTCTCTTTTTCTTTTTTCCCCACAATTATTTGTGAGTTTATTTGGAGTATGAAGGAAAAATGTTCCATTAATGTTTTATGATAAAAAGTCACTGTTTTTAATTGCCGTTTGAGGTATTACTGGCTCCATCTCTGCCTCTACCCGCCAGCAAAGCACACAGCGTGTATATTTGCTTCTCTGAGGACTGGCGGCCATCCGTGGCCACAGGCCAGCCATCTCCTGAAGGTGGCCTGGTCCCGAGAACAGACCTCGTGGACGGCGTGGCAGCATTTGCACTCACAGTGCCATCTCTGGGACAGATGTCCTCTGCCTCAGATGAAGATGTGTTACACTTCATAAGGATGAGGAAATTCCCTAAGTGGAGAGGTGTGCCGCTGGGTGGGTCATGGTGGGGTCCGGGAAGGGAGAACTGATTTTCCTCTTGAGTAAGTTGCTGTCTATTTGAAAGACACGACCTCTGTTTGCCAGCAGAGTTTTTGGATGTGCCCCTTTAGGAACTGTCTGCTTTGCCTGGTCCTGTCTGCTCTGGATTTTTTGTTTGTTCGTTTTTGTTTGGTGGTATTTCCACTCATCCTTTTCCGTTTCTGCACTCAACCCTGAGAAGAGGATGCCCCACTGGCCCTTAGTCCCAGATAAGGAGACATGGGCACACCCATGCCCAGATCCTTCCAGAAGTAAGCCAGCTAGTCAGCCAGGCCACAGCTGATCACACCTATGAGCGAGACATAAATGATTCTTATCAGAAGCCACTGAGGGTTGGGGGATGTTTGCTACACGGCATTATTACAACAAAACCTGATTCGAGCAGTTTTGTTTGCCAGTAAGGAGAATGAAACTCAGAAAAATGAAGCAACTTGATCAAAGTCACACTGGACCACATGGAAGAGCCCTGAGTCAAACTCAAGTCTGCCTGAGTTCTGGAGGTAGTATCCACAGTGGTTAGCGCACTCGAGCAGTTAGCGCACACAAGCGTGGTATGATCATTTCTGGCTGTTGGTTGGAGTTCTAGACTGCTGTGGGCCCAAGATCCACGGTGAACTGTCGGAAGATAGCTGCTATCACAGGCAAGGTGACGGGGTCAGAGCAGGGCCTGGGCAAGGCTACACCAAGGCAGCGTGCTCAGAATGACTGACCCACTGAAATCATTTATTACAATGACCCATGCATGTAGAACTTGCAAAAACTGACACCGAAGTTTAATGCTTCATGCACAAAAAAATGCATGTCTATGAGCATGAGCTGCGGAATCACACTGCTTGGTTTTCAATTCCAGTTCTGTTGCTTACTATCTTTTTGACTTTAGGTCATTTTTTGTTGTTTTTGGTTTTGTTTTTTTTTGAGGAAGATTAGCCCTGAGCTAACATCTGCTGCCAATCCTCCTCTTTTTGCTGAGGAAGACTGGCCCTGAGCTAACATCCGTGCCCATCTTCCTCTAGTTTATATGTGGGACGCCTGCCACAGCATGGCTTGACAAGTGGTGTGTAGGTCCAGGCCCAGGATCTGAACCGGCGAACCCCAGGCCACTGAAACAGAGCACACGAACTTAACCACTGCGCCACCAGGCTGGCCCCTGACTTTAGGTAGTTTAAGGAATATCTCTTTGTGTCGGTTCCTTTGTCTGTGAAATGAGCTAACAAGAATACCTTTCTTATCCAAATGATATGAAGATTAAATGAAATGATGTTTATAAATACAGTGAAGAGTGTTTGGCATATAGTAAGCACTCAGTAACTGTTAACTATTTACTGATTTTATTATCCGCCCTTCATGGCCTTGGCACCTAGTGTAAAGCGCTGGCTGCCTTGGCTTATTTCTCCTGCTAAATGAACCAATGAACAGCTCCGTGGTTAAGGTACGAGGGTTTCTGGACATATAGGCCACCTTTCTTTAAAGTAGCAGCCCTTTGGTCATTAGTTCAGGTTGGACATATATAGGTAATTGGTGCATTTGGAGACTTTGTCAATAAGCAAGATGTATAAAATCATATCTCAATCCTGTCTTCAATTTTGCCTTTGTTAAAAAAATCTTGATTAGGATCCAGCTGCATTGAGCGCAATACTGATGCACGTTAGGATTTCCATCTGCCCCTTTCTTCTTGAGCTCCACTTGTGAAAACATCCCGTTTGCCATCTTAAAAAAATTTTATGTTAAAAGTCTCAGGGCCTTAAAAATTAGTACACAAAGAAATGAACAGGAAAGAAAGAAACACATTTTGGCCTGGCTGTTGCATGTGAGACAGATACACGGCGGCGGCCAGATTCCCAGAGTCGTCAAGGGGTTAGCAGAGGTGTCAGCAGAAGGTGAGTTCAGACAGTCTTTGGGAATCTGGGGTCCAGCCAAAGGCCAGCATGCTGTACCGGGGAAAGAGTTGGGAAAATTGGCTAGCTTTGCTGATTGAGTCAGATGCTTGGCCCTAGTGCGAGTTAGTTTTTGAGTAATTCTGAATGGGTGATGCCACTTCCTGCTGACATGAGCTTGGCTTGGTGCCTTTTCTCCCTCAATGCATGCTTCATCAACTGCTGGGTGCTGAGATGCAGGCACAAGGCCCTCCTTGAACCAAACCTGGCTGTACTCCTGGTGACACATGAAATAAGACAGTGGAAGGGAATTGCAGAAGGTAAGGCCCTAGCGTCAAGAAGGAGGTTGGTGCCCACTATCTGCTTATAAAGAGGAAAAGAAAATCTCCCAGTTGGTCGCCATCCTCTTGAAGCCAGAGGCTCTGTGGCTGCCATCTCCATGTCTGTTTCCTCTGCTTATGCTACTTGCACTGCTTATCACACAGCAGGTCCTCAGTCAGCGTCTGCCTTTCTCTCTTTCCAAGACAGATCAGTGTGTTGCCTTCAGTGCTGCTTAGAAAGAATTGAATAATAACAGAATCTCTGGTTAGGAAGAGACCTCAGACGGTAGATATCGCATATCTTTCAAAATGCATTTAACTAACCTCTGTTTGCACACTCCTCACGTGAGAAAGCTCACTACACACTGATGCAATTAATTCCATTGATGGATAGCTCTGCGTGTTTAAAAGCTCTTTATTATACTGAGTAGAAATTTGTCTACCCTTTAGCAAAATGAAGGGAAGAAGATGTTCAAGCCCTGTAGACAGACATGTCCCCTACCTCCTCCACGTGCTGTCATTACAGAGGAGTGCTTTGGCCAATGGAATGGACCAACGGGACTTGAGATTACTGAAGAGATGCTGCTTCCAGCTTTGTTAGCAGGAAGTTTGGTGTCCAATTATTTTACCTTGAGGTCAAGGGTATTTCCAGCCCGAGTGGTTATAAAAATGACCCAGTGTAATAACATCACCAAATGTAAAGTTTTGGATAAATATTTCAGATCCTCCCATCATAAATCATTCATTGTGATCACCTTCTCAGTGGCCATGGAACAAGATGATGAGCTTTTCTTAATGAAGTATTTTGTATAAATATCTTTCCATTTATCTTAGCGTTGGCTGCTATGTGAACTGAATGGCAAATGAGGTCATAGATGTGCAAATCCTGGGGCGTAGCCCCCTGCCCGGCTCAGAGGGCAGAGCAGAGAGGGTTTCCTCTGTTGCCTTCAGAAGCCTCAGCCATGCGCAGTGCCTCCCCATCCTGCCCCTGTTCCAGAGTATTGAGGGTGGCATTTGACTTTGGAGCTACCAGGCTCCCAGAGTCCCTTCTTCCAGGAGTTTGATGGGAGCTGGAGGAAGCACTAACTGGTGAGATGAAAAGTGGTGAACATTCAAACACAATTTGAACTTTAGCTTTTAGGCTTGTGAGTTAATCTGTACCAGTTTCCAGAAAAGGTCATGGGCCGAGACAGGTGCTCAAATGAAATAAATGCATTCTGGAGCTGATGGTAATGCAGCAAGGCTGCGGACTCAGGGGTCCCCTCCCCACACTTTTAATCATCAAACATGTTAAGTATTAGAAATTGGATCACCAGGTTCATGAAAGCTTTATATGAAATGTGTATCTCCGGTCAGGCTGATCTAATTTAAATACCCAGTGTTTGGTGTTCTCCACTTGACATTGTAAAGAAAAATGTAATGGAGCCAAGATTAAAATACCAGAATGACAGACAATGATTGTACCTTGAATATATTAAAAATCACATGTGTTCTGAGGTTACAAATTTAATTTGAAGCATCTGTGCTCCCTGTTCATAACGTCTCTGCAACTTGCTGCTCTGCTATATTTATATTAAATAAGTAAATTTAAAGGAGTCAAAGTGTTCCTTTGCCTTCCACAGACTCTCAGTTCCATTTTATTTTTTTTTAAGATTCTGCTCCCCCAAAAGGGAATTCGCAGAGGATGGGAGGACATTGTTCTTCTCAGCTGGGTTCCGCATAAGATGGCGATGCCATGCGCCATCGGAGCCCGGCTCTGAGACGACAGCAGACTGGGAAGGTTTGTGCTGGACTCAGGGGCCCAACGAGGCAGAAAGAGGGTCGCCTTTCCCTTGGGGCTCTGCAGATTTCACAGGGGGCCGTGTGACGTGTGGGCTGCCCTTGGGGGTGCTGTCCTGCCTTCTCCCTACTGTGGATGTGACCAATGAATGCTTCCCAGCTGAGGGAGATTTACAGAGCAAGGCTGACCATGGAGTCACCCACCGTGAGGTGAGTACCCCTGAGGGAGCTGGAGAATAACCTTGCCTGTTCCCAGTGATAGCAACCAGAGCCCACAGCCAGATAGGGGCTTCTTTTTCACCTTCTTTTCCCTTTTGTCCTCATACCCCAGTCAACTGCATCTCCCTAAGGCACCACTCTGATCTGCCCCTCCTCTCTTTCAGACCCGTCAGAGGCTCCACTTTGCGCCCGCAGTAAACTGGAGCATCCTGCCCTCTAAGCTCTAAGACCCGCCCTCCTCTCGGCCTCTCTCTTGCCACCCTCCCCCATCGCATGGCTCTGGGCACTCACTCGGGCCCGCCCTCAGCGCCTCAGATGCTCACAGGTGTCCTTCTCTCAGCCCGGAATCTGCTTCCTCACTCTCGGCTGTGCTAGTTCCGGTTCACCCTTCAGGCCCCTGCTTTCGCGAGACCTGTCGTCAGCAAACACTTGTGTAGCTTTCTTGTGCCAGGCCTCCTTCTAAGCACTTCACCACGATTGTCATTACTGCTCCTAACAAGCTGGGAAGTAGGAACCGTTATTATTACAGCCTCCATTTCACAGGTGGGGGAAATCACCCAGGATATGCAGAGAATAAGTGGCCGGCCAGCAATCGAGCTCAAGTTGTCACTCTGCAAAGTGTCCTGTGGTGACCTTCACACACCTGCACCCACGCCCTCATAGGGCCAGGGCCCCCACACCGTCCCGCAGACCTGCCCCTTATACTTCACGACACTGATCACAGTTTGTAATCCTATAGTCACCATTGCGATTACTGTTTCAAATGTGTCTCTCTTCCTAAGTGGTTTGCTTCTTGTGGGCAGAGCCTCGTCTGTTTTGCTCCCCACCATGTGTCCCCGGGGCCCAGCAGAGTCTCTGGCCTGCAGTTTGCGGCTGAGCTGAGAGTCTGTTCTTCCCCTGGGCGAGCATCTCAGCCATCCTGCTGGTCGAGGGCGGGATGAGGCAGCGCTGCCCCCAGATGTCCCATCTGCAGTTTCGAATGGTGCCCTGCCAGGGCCCTGGGCATCCTGGCTCACCTGACCTGAGCAGGAGCTGGGGGAGACAGAGCGACAAGGCCTGGGAGGGTGTTCTGTGTTCTCATGGTCTGGGGAGGTGAGCTAACCCAGTGCAGTGAGGCCAGACACAGCTGCCGCTGCCCGCCTGAGGGCCTCCATTTGGGCATCTAACTGCTGAGTCTTCCCTTTGAGAACAGCAGGAATTGGTGGAGCAATGGGGAGACACAGAGAAAGAGGGGGACGGAGGGATTTTTCCAAAATTCTTTATCGCTACGCTGTTTGTTTTTGAGAGCAATCCCTGACTGCGTTCTCCCGGCCCACTAATGAAGAGTGAGGCTATTTCACCACAGTATAGACCATCGGGGGACAAATAAGCCGTTTCCACTTGCTGACACTAAGAGAAACCTCCCTGCAAAGGATGTGCTAATGCCACCGTGCAACTGCCTGGGGTACAAATGCAGTTGCAACTGACAGCAGCCTTGCGAAGGGCACGCCTGGTCAGCTGCTAGGCCCCTGGGAGCTGGCAGCAATCTCCCCATGCAGACATCTCAGAGATGGCCCTCCAGAGATGCCCTCGCTTCAGATCCCAGTTCTCCCGCTGACTGGCTGTGAGAGCTTAGGGCTCACTTTCAGTCTCTGTGTCTCCACAAACAAATTGTGGGAAACGACACTTTCCTCCCAGAAACGGTGGGCAGCTTTCAGACACTGAACTTGGGAAACCATTTAATACACAGTTCACTCTTTCTCTCACCTGGTGTCAACAGCTGGGCTGAATGTTGTATATATACTTGGTAGATACCAAGCAAATCTTGTTTTACAGACGATGTCCACACATCTGTGAGACCAGATTCTACTTTCTACCTCGTATAAGCCCTTTTGAGCCAACTATTGGATTTGACAATTTGCTGGGTCCCCGCTCCCACCTCTCTCTCCTGTGGGGAACTGTGGCATTTTGCCTGGCTAATATTCATCCTTGCTTCCGGCGATACTTTCTGATTGCTCTCGGTGAATGGCATCCCCCTGCTCCAGCTCCTTGAGATCAGGCAGGATGTGGTCAGCTCCCAGGTCTAGGAGGACACTGAAGCCCATGCCTGGCCATCAGTGACCTTCATCTCCAGACGCCATGCCTGGTTCATCTTTGGAAAGCAACAGAGTTCGACCTGACAAACTGGTGGAAACCACCAGAGGACATTCTCTCTCTTTTGTCTCAATTTGCTGAGCTGGTGAGACAGAAGCCTGGAGCTGCTGGATGCTCCCACACCACTAGAACCAGCCTGAGAAAGGAGCCACGTGAAGGCAGCAGAGGCAGGAGGTAGAGAGACAGCGTCTGAGGTCCCGAGTTCGACCTGCCTCTCAGCCTGGCGCTGAAACCCATGGCTTCTCACTTTTGGTTAACTAGTTTTAGGTTGACTTTCAACTCTTGCTACCAAAGCAGTCTTAACACGTCTTTTTTCTCATTTGTTTTTTGCTCAATCAGTAAGTTTTACTGTGTGCAAGAGTCTATCCTGGGTGTATGTCAAAGTCAGGGAGGATGAAGACACTGACCCTGCCTTTGAGGAACTCAAAGTCTAGTGGGAGACGGCTGACTGGGCCCCAAATCAGCATAGCAGAAGCCTCTGTGCAGCAGATTTCCTAGGCCAAATATGGGGAAATATGAGTGTGGGAAGCCAAAGGGTCACTTGGTGGGAACCTTTCAGACCAACAGAATGAAGTCTTACTTGAAAGGGGGCTCCTTCCAGAACTCCATGCTGGGCCCGTTCTGGGCTTTCTGGGGGTTATCTGGGATCCTGCCACATCCTCTTTCACCCATCCTTGGGCTCCACGGATCCAACCCCAATGGTCACTGGAAGGGCAAGTAATCACTCAGCTGCAGGAATAGGCAGCATCAGAAAGAAGACAGAGCATTAAGGCAGTGAGGGAAACTTGGTGGTTCTGGAAGATTATCCCTCCTCCCTTCCAGGCAGGAATGGGACCAAGATTGCACGGGACAGACCTTGAGTTAAACCGCAAGCTTTCTGAGGACAGAAGCGATACTTGCTCCTTTCCCTCCTCCGCTGCCTAACATTAGAACGCACACATGCACAGCGCTTTCAATACAGACTCGTTGACTCATTTTTTTAAAACTCTGTGACAATTCTCAAATGACTGCACCATGCCATAAACAAGCCAGAGAAAATAAAATTTCAGTGTTTCTCCAGATGTGGATTGTTAGAAGAGAGATTGTAACATAGTGGTTAAGTATGGCACCAAATGTTCTGGATTTAAATTCTCACTTCTTCTCTTACTTCCGTGTGACCTTAGGCGAGTTACTTCATCTCTCTGTGCCTTGGTTTCCCCATCTCTAACCTGGGGATAACGTAGTACTTATCTCATAGAATAGCAATGTGGATTAAATGGTGCAATGCACGTGAAGTGTTAAGAGTAGTGCCTGGCCCGTGACAAGCATCACGCTTCATCAGCTGTTGCTGCCATTAGTATTATAGAAGGAGAGAGGGAGAGTGCTGTCAAAGGTGCAACCCCGGAATACCAAGGTATCAAGTCTTAAATGCTGAGTGTCATTGATCTAGGGAAGCATTAATTTATAGAGTGGAACTAGAAAAAGATCTCTGGTCCACTTTTTACAGCGAGGAAACTGAGGCACAGATGGGGGAAGTGTCTAACCCAAAGTCACCCAGCAAGATAGCGGCTGACCATGGAAGATACTAGGTGTCCTGACTTCCAGTCTGGAACTCTTCCCGGGCCATCTCTCTGGGCTCCCAGCTTTAATGTCTGACTACCAGCCAAGTGTGCGTGGATGCCAACACTAGACCCTCCCAACAGGAATCTGGAGCCACACCCCCCCCAGCAGGCGTCCCCGGGCAGGACAGCAGCCCATGCACAGGAAGTGGACTGAGAGGCGTGCAGGGCTGGCTTACGAAGGCACGAAGCACTTCCAACAGCATGTCAGTTGGCGTTGCTGAGGCTGTTCCTCTGTCCCCTGGAAAGTGTGCACTTAGCGTCTATGCAGCCTTGAAGCAATTATTTCCCAAGAAAGAAAATCTCTTGATCACATTCCTTAATGTTTTCTGAGTGAACATTTGGTATTTAGTGGCTAAGCAAATTTACTTTTCTATAACAAGCAGAGTGGATGATTGGAAAACATTTAATACACTGAGGTATGGGTGCCCGCTGTCCAGAGGATTACTTAACTCACAGTTTAAACTCTCATTTTTTTTTTCAAAAGGCAAACAGATTTCCATTATACCAGAGAGCTTGGGATTAACTGCTGTGTTCCCATTAAACTCTAACTAAACATGCGAGCTGTATGCTTTGGCTCTGTGCTCTGTCAGGTTATGTAGAGACACGCTTTCAGTGCCGACCATCCTGCCTTTCTCTGGGATTCCCTTTGCGGGGCAAGCCTGCGGGGCAGGCCTGAGGGAAATTCAGGTCGGGTAGTAAGTGCACTGAGGTAGACAAAAGCCTGGACTCTACCGTCGCAGTAAGGTTGTCAGGGTTTCTGAAACGGAGCCCACATTAGCACGTGTTAACATTGTCTCGATAGCATGCAATAAAACACAAACCTTGACTCTCTTGACACACTAACAGACAAAGAGAGTTTATTAGACACATAAAGAACGTGGAAAAGAGTTTGAGCAACTGGGACTTAGGATGGCGGGGCGGCAGCGCGGGCAGGCCAGCTGTGGCGTTCTCAGCAGCCAAAGTTGATGGACTTTCTACAGGACCCACGTGCAGCGACTTTGAGTCCTTGTGTCTCTGTTTCACGTTTCAGATTCACGGGGGAGAAAATCTGAGTGGCCAGCTTGAGGCAGATACCTGCCGCTGGGCTGATGAGCTGAGACCAGAGTGGCTGTGCTGGGCAGCAGAGGCGTGGCCCCTGGGAGCACTCCCAAAGGAAGGGCAACTGTCGTGAGCTGCGCAGCAACCCCAAAATGCATTCGTTGATGCAAACTGGAGATGTAACCCACACCCTTTCCTAACATTAAGTTGCTTGCCCTCTGCAACAGACACAGCCAGTGGCCTGCCTGCCTCTCCCTCCATTAACCCTCTGTGCTCCCTAGTCCAGTGTGTGCAGACTCCCCACCGCCTCTCAGAAGCAATGACCCCAAGTGGTTTCTATGTCTCTCCCAGAATTCCCAGTGGAGTGAGCCCCGCTTGTCCTCAGCAGTAGCCTGCTCATTAACTCGTTCCAAGTCAGCCTCTTCCCTTGTCTTGAACACTTCCCTCCCCTACCAGTGCTTTCAGGGTTCACCTCCCAAGCAAACCACTTCCACTAAATGCTTGTTTCAGGGGCTGCTCCCGGGAAAGCCCAGCCTAAGACGCATTCCGATCGCTTCGTGACTGATGGCTGTTTTCCTTTCATGGACTGGATAGCCATCTGACTCCAGAGAAAGTCTGGCATCCTTTGCTTTTCGAGCCCCAGCATGGTGCGGGAAGGGCGTGGTGGCTGAGGAAGCGCCCTTGCGCCGTGACTAGCCATTGAGAGAGTCCCAGTTCCCTGTGTTTGGAAAGAGGCTGTGTGCAGTGCTCCTGGCCCGCTCTGCAGCCCAATGTCCGCAGTACTGATGGTTTCAGGTTTGCGGATGTTGCCTCTCTAACTGCATGATGAGCTGCTTGAAGCCCGAGATCACAGCTTCTCTTTCCTTTGTCTCTCCTGTGGGACAAAATAGAGGAATGGGTACACTGAAGGTGCTCAAAGGACGCGTGTTGCTTGATTAAAGAACCAAGGGATGGACAGGCATAACAATTTCCAGTGTTCCATAGGCCAGAGGGGTTTTTGCTCTGCATGCCAGAGATAATCTAAATAGTTTTGAGAGGGGTGTGGCCGGCGCGTCAGAGCCCTGCCCTTATCCCCTGACGATGACTATTTCTGTGTATACCAAAGGCTTCTTACTGCAGATACCAGTGACTCTTGCAGCAGAGGTATGCTTAATCCTGCACATGGGGCAGACCACAAGGCCAGGTGGCAAATGTCCCGTGGAGCAGCCCTCCACCAGTGACAAACGGGATGTAGTGAATAAACACTCCGGCTTCGCCATCCCTCACGTAGAACAGCTCTGAGGGGTGTTCCACAGCATCTGCAAAGAGAACCCCACAGGACCGAACCCCAGTCTCCCGTAAGGTGGTCTGCTCTTTCCCACACCCTGGATTGGCTTCCTTCCCCTCCTGTCTTCTCAATTTTCTCCTTCTCTGTTGGTACTTCCCGGAGTTAGTACTAGCACCCAAATCTTTATCACAAGATCTGCTTCTGGGTTAATCTAAGACAAAGGAGGCCTGGTTACTGTATGTGCAGAAAGTTCCTTCAGAGTTTCAGAAATAGCTAAGGGAACTTTAGTGTCAGGGTACATTTACATTTGATTAAATTTATCCTCTATGTGGACCACCTTCTGTTTTCTTTTTCTTTTTCTTTCTTTTCATCTTCTAGTACGTGTGTGCCTCTGTTCATGCGCAACATTATTTTACAAGTTAGAAAATATTTTCCCAGGCTGGTGTGAATTATTATTGAACAATGGAGCCCCTTGTCTAGTCATCATCCCTGTGCCACCTGGCCGGGCTCAGATCAACGGCCTGCTCTGGAGGCATGCGGAACTGGATGAATCATGATGCTATCGTGGGAATGTGGCAGCCCTGGTGCATGAGTGATGGAATATCTGTAAGTGTGGCCTCCTGGTGAGCTCCTGAAGTGGGGGCTTTGTCGTGATGGAAGCCCATCCTGCTGGCGAGGCTGGGTAACTCTGTGGGCACAGATCCAGTTGCCCAGGCCTGGGTTTAGGTGATGGTGCCTTCCTCATGGTCTCTTTTCACATATCTAATTTGCATGAGGAACAAGCCATCCAAAATCCAGCTAGTGGGGAAATGAGTAGGATAAGTTTCTTAATTTTACTTTGTCTGTGCGTATTAAGACTTGTTTGCTGACGTGGACACTGCTGCTAACTCCTTCTCAAGTTGGGAGTGGATGAGTTTACAAATGGAAGCCCTGTTTGGAGATGGTCTTGGATGTGTTTTAGTTATTTTATAGCTGCAAAGCCTTGAATCGCTTCACTTAACTGCAGTTCTCAAACTTTTGGAGTCACTTGGAGCTGTGATTAAAAGCCTGTAGTCTACTGCCAGACACACACAATTAAGCCCAAACTCAGAATTCTGCACACAACATCAAAAGATGGCTAGACTCACAAAGCCCACCCGGGGCCTCGATCTCCAGCCAAGACCCCCGTGTTTGTCCCTGGCTAGTGACTGGTAGTTTCGAGAGTGGAGATTCAGCTGAAGCATCCTTCTGATGAGTAGGATGACAAGTACTGCAATCTATGAGGATGCTGCGCAAAGAATGTCACACACTAGCCTGTAGAAAAATCCAGTGTGAAACATTTGGGGACGGATGCTAAACTTGAACAATAAGCCCAAAGTCTCCCCTGCTGGCCACCTTTCAAAACTCTCAATTCAAGAAACAGAACTTTCAATTCAAGAACCGCAGGTGTTCGTGTTCTTTCAGGTGAGGAGAATGGCACCAACGATTGAGCTTGATGGTCTTTATTTATTGCTGTTGTTACACTGTGTGTTTATTTTTCTTCCAGATTTTAATGTAATACAATAGTGAGTTTTGCATACCTTGCATAGAGCATTTGGAAATACAGATTGTTTTATAAAATCACATTAAATTCGCCCATACCTCCGACCCTCAGAGGCTAGCTCTCTGAATAGTTTGCTGTTCTTCCTTTTCATCATTTGCTATGCATATATTCATATAGCTATTATTAATTTGCTTACTATATTATTTGTTTTTCACATCATCAGGTATTATTTATAGAACCATATTTGAAGATGATATAATTTTTCTCACTGTATTTGACTGTTCTCCTTTTGTTAGAAGCTTCAGAATGTGCAGTTTCTTCCTCTTCATGTTACTCCTGATTCTTAGACTCTGCTGTGGGTTTCTCCGTGACACCGTGACATGATCCTGAGCTCCCTGGAATCAGCTCCCAAGCGAACCCGCTGCCCTTGCATCCTGGGCCGTCCAGCGGCTTACCACAGAATTTATTTTTTCCCCAAACAAGCGTGGTCTTTCCCCTAGAGGAATGCTGGTCGTGTGACTGTTGCTTGTCGGGGGCTTTCCGTCTCTTGAATCCTCACAATGGTCGGATAAGACAGGCGTCATTCTCTCCATTTGTGGGGGGAAGGAGCTGAGACTCAGAGAGGTCATGTCCCTTTCCTACGGCCACACGGAGAGTTGGCCGACCTGGTCTTGGCTCCGCCTTGCTCTGGGTCCTGTTTTCCCACCAGCCAGTCCTCTGCCGCCCTGGCCTGGCTTGCCTCTCGAGACCTCTGTGTGTTCTTGGTGTGCTCCTGCCCCGGGCTCTGCCTTCCCACCGGCCTGCGTGCTCGGAACTTTTAGGAAACTTGGCCACGTTGGGCAAAGAGTGGCAGGTTGACTGCTCACTGCCTGAAGGGCAAAGTGCCTTTTCTGGGTAAAGATAACACATTTCTGTCAAATGAATTTTGCATGTACCCAATCGTCTAATTAATGAAACGTGGCCTGTGTAGGAGGAAGTGTGTCATCAGGGGCTAGCCTCGGGCCCTGAGTACCCCCTCCCAGGCCTCTTGGCTGAAATGACCTGGGGCTGGGAGGGGAAAATTGATATTTTAAAGCCAGTTTTCATTCCTGGACAAATTGATCAGGAATCTGTCCCTGTGCTTGCTCATCTGGGTCCCAACACACACACACACACACACACGCTCATGGCATGCTCACCTGGGGGCTGCCGCATCCCACACGGCCACAGAGCGGAGCGTCAGGATTCAATGCGGTCAACCAATCAAACAATGCAGGTAGGGAGACTTCAATCACCGAGTCCATTCCACCAACTCAGGCCAGAGCTGTCACTGACACAGGTCTCCCGCCGCGAATATGTTTTCCGTCACTGAGTTTCTCTGACTTTTGCTCTGTCCACACCGACAGGGCAGGACAAGAGGGAAAGTAGAGTTTTGGAAATGGCTTTTCCTCCCCCACCCCCAGCTCCCGGGGGCATTCATTCAGGACCCACAACCAGAGGTCTAGAACTCTGAGCTCCGGAGGCTTGGGATGGAGACCCCAGGCCTCTGCTGCTTTAATATTAATAAAACTTGCACTTACTGGGGGCCTACCATGTTCCAGGCAGGCACTGTTACAAGTACTTTGCAGATATTAACCTATTTAATTCTGGTTGGGGTGTGTACTCCCCCCCTGCTTTACGGACGAAGAGCCAAGTACAGAGAAGTCAAGTTCTGTGGCAGTGGCACACAGCTGGGCACGCAGGTCGTCAGTGAGGGCACTGTTCTGCCTTGGGATGGAAGTGAGGCGTTTCCTGATCTCCTCTTGCCCAACCACCCTCTCCCTCACCAACCAACTTTCTGAGGCTCCATTTTTATCAGCAGATATCCTCAGTGCACAGACGGGGAGTCAGTTGGACAAATGGAGCATGGTGACCTGCCCAGACAGAAAAGGGCAGAAGAAGCCAGCCTAGACTGAGAGCAAGCTCAGTCACACATTGAGCTTGTCCAGCCTGGCTCATGTAGCCCTATAGCAACGCACCGGGAAGGGAGAAGAAGGAACTGATGCTTATTGAGCAGATATGACGTGCCAAGCTTTCCACTTCATGTGAATTAACTCTGGTCTCTGCCAGGGATTGGTAAACCATAGCTATGGACCAAATCTGGCCTGCTGCCTGCTCTTGTAAATAAAGTTTTATCGGAACACAGCCATGCCCATTCATTCACTTGTCTGTGGCTGCTTTCACGTTACAATGGCAGAGTTGAGTAACTGAGACAAAGTCTATGTGGCCAGCAAAACCTAAAATATTTACTATTTTGTCCTTTACAGGAAGTGTTTGGCCACCCCGATCTATGCAGCCCTCCTGATAGCCTTGTTAGGTGGGCATCAAGTTCACAGATGAGAAGATGAACTTCAGAGAACTTAAAGGACTAGGTCAAGGTCGCTCAGACCAGGGCAAAGCCGTGACTCACACCCATGAGCGGCTGCTTTTCCGGCTGAATGATACGGCAGCCCTGTGTTTCTCAAGGCACTGGGGGCTGCCCACCGTGTGTTTCGGAAAGAGCAAGTGACCACAGGCTTGCTCGTCTAGTCTGGGCCCCGGCTGGCATGGAGCAACCCAGAAGCTGCTGAACTGTGTTCTGTCCACGTGCTCCTCTTGGCTGTCCCAGCCAGCGTATCTCTTTTTGCCATCACCAAGAATGTCACTGCTCTTCCACATGGCTGTTTTGTTAACCAGCGGGCACAGTAACACATTCCATGATGTTCGGTACAAGAAATGAGAGCATACACAATTGCTTCAGAATTACCGAGAAGAAAAGCAGTGATTAAATTTTTGGCCTCCTCTTTTCTCCTGCCTTGAGACGACTGTGTTGATTTTGTGCTGTCTCCATGAACAGCACATGTGTGGGACCTTCAACAGACTAATCTGAAGAAGAGCAATGTCTGGAAGCAGAGGTGAGTCCTTGCTCCTCGCCGACGCCTCACGCGTGACCTCGTGGCGCTCCAGTGGGATCACAGGGAATCCGGACATCACAGCTGACGACAAGCACACGGCCGCCTCTTCGCCCTCTCTCCTCCTCTTGCCTGACCTCCAGAAGAGCCGCGCCCGTGCTTCCTGCCTCAGTCTTGCCTCCTCCGCCTCCCCAGCATCAGATTTACTCAGCAAGAGGTGCAATCAGTGCGAGATGTGTTGACATAATTTGGTGCTAAAAATAGTACCAAAGTATAGCCATTTACAAATTATTTACTTGCTTCCCCTTTTTTGGACTTCTGCTGAAGTACAACATATATACAAATGCACAAATCACTAAGATATAGCTTGGTGAGTTTTCCCATACTGAACACATCTGGATAGCCAGAATTCAGACTAAGAACAGAATACGATCAGCTCCCAGGAAGCATTCTAGTCACTGCTCCTGAGGATGACAGCTGCCCTGACTCAGCACCATCCGTTAGTCGGCTGCTCTCCATGTTCACGGGAGTGGAATGGTTAAGTGCGCTGGCATCCGGCTTCTGCCCCTCAACATAACGTCGGTGAGATTCATCCAGATTTGGGTGTACAATTATAGATCACTCATCTGCATTTTGTCCAGTATGAATATGCTGCAATTTATCTATCCATTCTACGGTTGGTGGGCATTTGGGTAGTTTCCAGATTTTGCCATTATAAACTGCTGCTTATGAAAGTTCCCGTGCGCTGCTGGGGTCCGTCGGTCTGCATTTCCGGCGGGCATTTGTCTAAGAACACAATGGCTGGGTCACAACGTCGGCGTACGCTTGGCTTCAGAAGGTAGTGACAGGTGGCTTTCCTAGGTGGTTCTACCAATGTGGATGTGGGTCCTCGCCCACCAACAGTGCATGAGAGTCATAGTTTGTTTCACATTCTCATGAAACTTGGCAACTTGTTTTTTTAAAAATTATTATTTTAGAAAGATTCAAGTTTTTGCTTATAACAACACCTCTCTTACTACTTTTACCCGTCTAATTTTTTGAAGAAAAGAAAGCTGGAATTAGGGAGATGTTTTCAGGCTATGTTCTGTTTTGGGGTGCGCTCTCTTATGCCGGGGCAAAGCCCCTAGTGAGGACCTATGTGCTGTAGTTGACAAAGTAACAAATTATGGCTGTGTTCCCCCTCCTGGCAGAAACGTTTGGATATCATCAAAACACACCTGCCCTCCGATGTCATTCACTGCCAGCCTTCCGGGACCTGGGCCACGTAATTTATCAGCCTCCTGTCTCACATCTCTCTTTTGAGCACCCGTGGCTTAAGACAGACACAAAGTGGGCAGCTCACTCGCAGCCTCGTCTGTCCCACTGCTTCACATTCGTGTGCCCCCTTCACCATAAGTGCCGTAAATACATGCCAGCCATATGTTTACTTACTTAAAACTTCAGAAACAGAGGTTGAGTTATCATGGGTGTGATGTGCTGGTTGCCTACTTATCTAGAATACGTGAAAACAAACACATGGCTATTGAAATGTTCTGTCTCTGCACTGCCCCCGATCTGTGCGTTGGCGGACATGGCTCTAGCCACAGCTGGTTCTGCTCCCTGGTTGCAGCCATCAGCGTAGGCCAAGGGGCCTTCCAGGATGGCCGTTCCCGGCCCTTGGTTGCTCACAAGCACACCCTAAGAGCATCTCAGCCCCACCTGCTCCAGGTACCTCTGACTCCCGCCCTGGGCTTCCCGGTTGCTGCTGAAGCACGAGATGCCAAGAAAGGCACTCAGCAGTCCCACAGAGGAGGTGGGCTGCCAGAGGGAAGTGGGGGGGTGGGGGGGGTTAACGTCCCAGGGGAGTAAAATCTGCACAGGTGGGACTCAGGAACCTATGACTAACTCCTTCCCCTCCCGCCGTGACCCCCTCCCGCAGGCTGAGGCGGAGACACCGCAGTTCCCTGTGTCCCCCCTAAAGACCTTCTTCAAGGCTGTGCAATCAGCTTGTGGCACAGCCCTGTTGGATTCTGTAATGCTCCCACTAACCACAAATGAGGCGGACATAGCTCTGCCTCCACCGGCTTCACTCCTGCCTCCCTGGGGCTGCACTCCCGAGAAAGCGTCAGCGAAGAAGCTTCTGCCTCATCTTCTGTTTGCCAGGGAACTTGGGCTAAAACAAGTGTGCTGCCCAAAGTGACCTCCTGTCCCGCCAGGTGTAGGCACCACCCTCTGCCAATGCTTCCCTGGCCTCTCCTGTTGCCTCAAGGTGCCCCCTCCCTCAAGAGTACCACTCTTTCTTAAAAAAAAAAAAATATTTTATTGAGGTCATTTTTGCTTACAATGTTGTGTGAATTTCAGGTGTACATTATTACGGCGACCATCCCTGCAGGTGCAGCTGCCCTCTGCCACCATCTCTGAGGTGCCTCCTTGAGCCTCCTCTCCTCCAGCGTGGGTGACCCACCTCAGTGTCTGTGGTCCTGACTCTACACCTCCCTGGGGCTCTCACCCCTTCCTTCCTAGCCCTTCCTTCCCTTGTAGATGGGATCCTCTTTATGGTAGGAACAAGTGAAGCTTTATCGCTTTTCACTCCACAGATATTGGTAGACAGAGCAGCAAGTTCCTGAGAGAAGGAATAATGAGAAATACCGTGTCTATGACGAGGGGACATGTTATTCAAAAGCACACCAGCCTTCCATGGAAGATGGGTCCTGTTGCCTGGAAGGTCTCTGCGTTCGGTTTAGGAGTGTGATGGATTTTGATCTGCACAGGTGAGCCTGAAGGCAAACTCGGGAGTTGCTGTCTCCGAGCAGGTGCCTGACACTGAGCTTCCCCAAGAGTGGCCCATGAAATCAGGAAAGAGTGCAAATGGTCTATTTAGAAGGTGATTCGGGCAGATATCCTTGTGGGGGGCAGTGTGGAGGGAGGTGGTGAGAAATGAGAAAGGGGAGGAGACAAAGGCAAGAAAAGATGGTTACCAGCTAGGGTCGCGCCATGGGCTCCAGGGTTCAACCCGGTGGAGAACCTGGAGGGGCAGAGGAGGACACGCGCAGGGGGTCACAGCCAGGCGCCACGGGTGTTCCCCCAGCCCCTGCCCCCCATCGGTTGAGGCTGCTTCTGCTGGCGCAGGGATGGTCTGTCTCGGGTCCGCCTTCATGGAGGCACAGCAGGGCACCAGTAGCCACAGCTTGGCTGGGCTCCACTGCGCCCATCCTCGCCTCGTGGTGGACACACAGTTCTGAAAAGTAGAATCCGACCCCTCGGAAGCCTCGCTGGCCACCCGGGGGCACACGCGGGGGTCCGGGGGCAGACGCCCCGCGGGCTGACAGGGACAGAGGCACCCTCCTGGGCTCCGGCGCGCTCCGTGACGCACCCCAGGCCCTTCCTCCCGCTGCGCGGAGCAGCCTAGCCCCACGGCTGCACCTCTCCGCCTCGCGTGTGCCTTTACTAACCTCGGGGAAAGAAAACATTCTGTGGGCGCCCACCGGAGGCTGGCAGGGTGAGCCAGGCCCGTCCGCAGAGGCGCCCTCCCTGCTGGGCTGCGCAGGGGTGGGTGGCAGGGTGACAGTCCCCTCCCGGCCTTGGGGAAGAGGAACCCACTCTGTCTCCAGGCCGAACCCTCGCTCACCCAGACCGAAACTGAAACACCCCACCAGGACTCTTCAGTCAGGCCTTTACTTCCACAGGGGTTCAAAGCCCTGCCCTGGGTCCTGAGACATGCCGGCTGCCTCTGTCCAAAGAGAAGGTCCGGTCTCCAGAGTCTGGACACCGGCTGAGTCAGAGCTCTGACGCATGTAGATCTGGAAGTCCGAGGTAGGATGCTTGGAAAAACCAGTTAATGTTCGCACAGCCTTGGAGACTGCCAAGGCCTTTTATGTGACAATGACTGTGTTGGCTGAAATGTTGTCCCCACCCTTTTTTTTTTTTTTTTTTTTTGCTGAGGAAGATTTGCCCTGAGCTAACATCTGTGCCAGTCTTCCTCTATTTTGAATGTGTGTCACCACCACAGCATGACTGCTGATGAGTGGTGTAGGTCCTTTACTGGGAACTGAACCCAGGCCGCCAAAGCAGAGTGCCCCAAACTTCACCACTAGGTCACCGGGCTGGCCTCCTCCCCATCCTTTCTCAACTGCAGACAGTCAGCATGGCAATGCTGGACACTTCCTACAGAGCTAGGCTCCTTGCTCCTCAGGCCGTCTGGGCCCTACTCTCAGGAGGCCAGAAATGATTGTCAGATGAGAAGGGCCTCGGGTTGAGGACAGATGGCACAAGCGAAGCTACTCCCTCCACTCTCCTTCAATGCAGGCATCATTAATCCATCCCAGGCTTGGAAGCAGGCTCCCTCTCCTCCTTCTCAAGGCGCTACCCTAGGCAGCCACAACCAATCAATCAGGTTATGCATAAAGTTAAATCGTATTCCTGGTTCATTTCTCTGCTGAAACTGGCACCGGTAACGAGCATCATGGGACCTGGGCAATACCTCTGCCCTACGTGGCCTCTTTCCCACGTATCCTGTTTGCATGTGTTCACAAGAGGAATTTACCCATTGATTCATTGGGTAAGTATTTTTTATTAAACATCTGCTGTGTGCCAGGGACTGTGTTAAGATGATGACTATTCAAAGGGAGTGAATATAGGTCGAAGTTGCTCACCGGGAGAAGCCTGCCCAGATCAGCCCCATTACTAAACCTGCTGAAAAGGCTTTATTGATAGGGCTGGGGTTCCCCAGGGCATGTCACAGCCACTCTGCAGACAGGGAGTTTTCCTGATGGAAAAGCAAGAGTCCTGCGGAGGAGAGGAGGCATAGGAGCAGGTGGGAGGAAGGAGGAAGTCAACGAGAGACTGGTGAAGCCGAATTCTGAGTTCTTTATTATCTCTTGTTTCTCAGTCATTTCCCAAGAAAGATCCAAGATGGTGATGGAAGAGAGGAACACACTGTGCCTTGCTGGGAGCAGTGGGAAGGCAGTCTCACCTATGCCCCAGTTGACCTCCCTGACTCCCGGGGAGGCGGCATAGGCCCGCTCCTACACAGGGGAGAGATCACTGCATCAAGAGGGAAGGCCCGCACCCAGGACGGCCATCCTGAGGAAATGGAGAGAGAGAAAAGGCGTGTGGAGGGTGCAGTGCTGAACACCACACGCTTGGCAGGGTGCCCTCAACTCAGTGTCCCACAACAGTCTTGGAAAGCATGTGTAAATAAGTGTTATTCGTCTGCCTCCAAAATGAGGCTTAGAGCCACATCACTACGCAATCCACGTGGCGAGTCTGCTGAGGATTCCAGATGGGAAGGAAGCCCAGATGTCTCAAGTTCAGTGATCTTGCTGGGTCCTGTCTACCTCATTCTGTACTTGTTCCCACAGTGTCTGACACCACGCCTTGTATCTGGAAAATCCCCAATAAACGTCCAAGGAAATGAAGAAGGAAAAGAAGTCAAAACGCTTGTGTAGAGACAAGTTGGAGGGAAGGAGGAAGAGAAGGAGTCAAGCAGATGGCATCCATTCTGTTGAGAAGAGTGGCTCCGTGAGGGGTCTACCTTGCATTGGAGAGAGGCCCCCTGTTGGTGTTCCCGTCCTGCTTCCCGGGCCCTGTCACATCCGGGTGCACACCAACTCCACAGCCTGCCCCCGGGGCTCTGTCCGCTGCCGAGATTGACCTTGTCTGTCTGTCCTGAGAGCTGGCAACACCTCGGGATTGACCCTCCCCAGGAGCGGCCTCGCAGTAACCGCGGATGGGGCACTGGCAATGCTCCTTTGCACGTGATCTGGACACCTCGCGGGTGTATGTCCGGAAGGCCCGTTTGGAATGCAGCCCAGTCCGCCAGGGCCTTCTCTTGATACCGCGCCCTTGTGTGCCTTTCCCTCCCGGCCCCGCCTTCCCACGCCCTCACTGGTTTCTCCTCGGATCATTTCCAAAGAAATCACATTCATCCCTTGCCTCACATTCAGGTCCGCTTCTGGGGACTCAACCCAAGATGAGAGCCTCGTTAGAAACTTCCCTTCGAGGGCTGACGCCTTCCAGTAACTTCTCCTCTAGGCTCGTCTGCCCTTTGGCAGAGCCTGAGACTCAAGTTCGAATCCTGAGCAAGTTTTTCAAGATTTCTCTCACCTTTCCCCAGCTTCCAGCCTCTGGTGCCTGAGTATTGGGGGTGGGGCTTGAATTTTTAAGCCCCTTTGCTCAAAGCTTCTCTAGGAAGTTGTCAAAATGCTCCTCTTCAAAGTATTTCATCACCTGCCTTCAAAAGTTCTAATCAGGAAAACTCAGGAGAAAGCAGACATTAAACAGAACAGTCCTGGGTAGGTAGGAGAATCACAGTAATTAGCATCCATCTGGCCCATCCGGAACGCCAGACACTGTGTTGGGGTCTACTTGTGAGCTGCCACGTTTATTCCTGCTGCAACCCTGGGAAGACAGTGTCATCACACACCGTCCTTTTACAGATGCGGAGGAGACTAGAATCTCACCTCCAATCGAAACCCCTCATAGGACGCGCCGAGTGCAGGGCACTGCAGCCGGCGGAGCCCTCCTCCAGGAGCGGGCGATAGCCATGCCCAGCCAGGCTAAAGGAGGTTAGCAAGTTCCCCCAGGGGGCTGATTCCGATGCCCTGCCTTTCAGGACAGATTAGAACAGAGGACAGAAGCAGTAGTTGGTGAGACGACAGTAGCCCACCTCTCAGCAGTCAACACAAAACCCTCGTGTGCTCAGAAGTCCCTTCTGGGACCCCACCTCCCACCCCAGTGAAGAAAGAAAAGAGGATTGAGTAAGGTGCCTCCTCCCTGGGGAAGACTGGACTTGCCCACTCAAAACCAGCGGAGCAATTCCAGTCGAAGCCAGGACAGCCACTTTAGCGGCTGAACTAAAAGCGCAAACCAGCACAGAATGTGCTCCAACAGCGGGCACGCTGCAAGGTGTGCCTGGCTGCCATTTATCGGGCGCTGGCTGTACACAGGCCTCATGCTCAGCCCTTTCTCTCATTTAAGCCTCACGGCAGCTCATGCCCATATCCTTGTCTTATTTCTGTGCAGCCATCTAGAATATGAGGGAGGTTTCGGTAAGTTAAGACCTTTGCCCAAGGTCAACCGGCCTCTTCAGTGGGGGAATCTCGGATTGGAAGGAGCTATTTCTGACCCTGCTTAACCACATGCCTTACCAGCAGTGAAGGAAGGTTTCCAGGAAGCTACCGAGCTTGAGTTGGTCAAGGGGACTCTCCCCAGGTGGGGCCTGGTGTGTCCTGGCCTTGGCCGGGTCCAGGGAGGAGAGTGGCGGAGGCGTGACTGAGCACCTGCTGGCAGGCCAGACTTGCGCTGCCTCTGCTGCCCTCTCTCGGGCGTCCCGGGTCCTGGTGGTGTGATTACCGCTTCCTGTTGTCGTCACTGCTGCTATTCATAGCACATGAATAATTCAAAAAGTAAACTTTGAGGCTCCCGGCTCTTTCCTGCCCTTGGGGAGCCGCTAAAGATAGCTCATCCCTCAGCCCACAGAGCTGCTGGAGGAGGGCAGGAGGTGCGCGTGGAGGAAGAGCTCCTTTCTCCAGCTGGTTCCCTTTTACACGCCCAAGTGCATTTGGAGTCCCCTTCTCACCCGTGACAGTCCTCTGGCGCTGTGAGCCGGTGGGTGAAAGCACGGTGCTGGATGACACTGACCTCCACTTAAAGGCCTGGAGCTGGCTGCTTTTTCTCTCTTTTCCGGGTGAGACTTACCGAGCGCCAGATGGGCCTGGGAGGAGCTGCTGGTGGCGAAGACCAGCTGCTCACCAGAGAGAGAAGCCTCTGAGAGGCCACCTGCATGATCCTGGGTGGTGCCTGCGGCCTCTCCTGGCCAGCTCTGAGGTGGAAGCATCCAGCAGACGCTGTGCCTCGTGGAGCAAACAGCCCCGTGAGGAAGCACCGGGGACCTTGTGCGCACCACCAACCAGCCTGGTGGGTGACTCGCCAGCCTGGTTTTCCCAGGACTGCTCCAGTTTTAACTCTGAAAGTCCCACATTTCAGGAAACTTCTCAGACTCAGGCAGGCCAGAGCGTCAGCCCAAGGTCAGTACAGGCTCATGAATGAATAACTGTCCAAAGGGGAAATCTGTTCTTCAGGAAAGACTTTGACTTAAAATCTTAAAACAAAACCAACGCTGTGGGTGGGTGTGGTGGACCTGCACTCGCTGCGGCTGGGAGTACGATTTGTACGTACCAGGCATCCTAAAAACGTTTGAACCTTTTCCCGAGAAACTTTCTTGCATGGCAGAAACTGTGGCGCAAATCTTGGTAGTAAAGCTTTCTCCTTTCCCTCAAAATATTATACGAGCAAAAAAGGAATGAAAGAGATCATTGATCAAATTAAAAAATGATTACCATCGTGGTCCTTCCCCGCGTGAACAATGTTTTCGGTTAATAAACACCTTGTTTTATACGCCTGTATCTTGTCTTTTTCTCCGTTGCCGAATAAACTTTATAGACAGTATGATCTCGAATCTATAAACAGATATTGAAAATATACACATATCCTTGTTAATATGTTAGAAAAAGACGAGGAGAAAATACATTAAAAAAGAGATGTTGTAAAGCCGCCTCTCAAGATGACTTTGATGTTTTAAAGGAGCCCATGCCTTTCCCTTTTCTATAAGTGATATTGAAATTCTGCTGGAAAGAATTTTCAGTTCAATGTTGAGAAATTCTTTAACTTTGAGCAAAAGCAAACTCTGAAACCTAATAAAAAAAATGTCACTGCTACCCTATATTTCTGAGAGTGAGGGTTTCTGGAGTGCCCCCACTCACCTGATGGTGCGAGCGGGTGGGTGGAGGAGACTGGATTATCTCCGATTCTCAAACCAGGAAACCACAGCTCAGAGGGGTCAGAGGTCTGCCCCAGGGGCCGCAGCTCACAGGCGAGACCTCAGCCCGTGAGCGCTCAGCCCAGCTGTGACCCCGCAGCCGCCCACTCAGGTGTCCTAACACCCGAGCTCACGCCCTCTCTGATCCAGGCGGGCTTTTCAGACTTTGAGGACAGAAACTCCTTTAAAAATCAGCTAGAATCTTCCCTGAGAGGTGGTGTGTCAGCTTGCCCATCACAGTCCCCATTTTGCCTATTATTCTGGCATAATTATTCGTCTCATCCTTTTTACTTTCAAGAATAGTCCGTTGTGTGAATTAGGAGACCTTATCTCCTTTTAGGGGCATATCGGTCCTTTTCAAATTTCTGTTGGGATGTCACAAAGCCGCCCTCCTGGTGCAGAGTGTGTGGGCAAGTGATCTCCGGCCTCGTGGCTGGTGCGCGAGTCTCCAGCTTTGAGCTCGGGGTGTCACTCTGAGCGGATTTTCTCCCTTCAGCTGTGTCACTGTGAAGAGAAGAGACGGTGAAGAACAGAACTCTCAGGAACTGAGAATGGATGTGACTGAGGGCAGCTCCAGCCAGCCCACCAACATCTGCTGTGTTGGGGGGCTCAGCAGGGCCACCAGAGTGCCTGCTGCATGCTAACGATCCTAAATGGGTTCTGACGGTTCACCTCACCTGTCAACAGTCGCACATTCAGCAAGTGATTATTGAGGACCGACTGACTGCCAGGCTTGCGCACAGAGCAAAGACCAAAGCAGAAAGGGTCCCTGTGCTCGTAGTTCTAACATCCTAGTGGAGAGGCAGGTGACATCCCCATGGAGGAGGATGGCCTTGGCTTGGGGACAAAGGAGCACGTCGGTTACAACAGTCGAATCTCCTCCATCAAGGGCAGCAGTGAACCGCAGCCACACGGGCACCAAAAATTGATCTGAGATCAGTTTTTAAAGGTTCTCTTAAGCTTTCAGATGAAAACAGGAAGCCCTCTTCTCCAGCAGGCTTTCCAGCTCACTCCCTGAGAGCATGAAGATTTCCTCTGGGGTGACCTTGTCATGCCTGGTTCCGTCTTCCCTAAGGTACACACCAGAAAGCCCCCCGGTGCTTTGGCGATGGTCTCCAGGGCAGCGGACCAGTCTACTTGTTGCACCTGGACTGACTGTGGGCAGTGCTTGGCCCCAGTTATACTGAAATCCCCTTACACAGAGGATCAAGTGTGCATTTCAGTTTGTTATTTTATATGTTCACAATTTGTATTCTACTTATTTTTTAAAAGATGAGATTAAAATATAAATGTATATATATATGATTACGTTGACAGATAAAACAAAACATATATTTAAAAGTAGAATCAGAGTTGAGATCAATTCTATAATCGTACGCTAAATTTAATGAGCACTTCCTGGCAACCAAAGCAAAAGCAGAAATAGACTCAGCTGCATAGATCTCATTATCTTATCAAAGGAGCATACCTGTTGTTTAAGAGAAAGATATGATAGTGACCATGCCAATCACAAGGGAAAAGACAGTCAGTTTCAAAAATCTCTTAATACGTTTTTTATGTATATGGAATGTAAAAGCCTGTATTCATTGTTTATGCCTGGAATCCCAATAATTACGATCTTCCAGTTTTGCTGATGGATTGTTCTGGCAATCCTTCAGCAGCTCTAAGTTCTAGGTGGCAGAATATGAAGGTTCATTCACTATGTCACTCTTGGAACTCTGTTAAAATAAAAGTTATGTGTTCAAACAGGAATAAACAGCAAAGAGAAGAGAAGTACCACAACCACAATTATCAACAAATTTCTAGAAAACAAATAGTTTTGTGGAATAAGTTGAGTGGCATGAGTTAACGAAATAGGCAGAGGGAAGAGCCTTCTAGAAAAGCCACTGGACAGCGGAGGAGGTGGGCGTCTGTTTGTCCTTCGGCACCTGGAGTACAACTGAGGGCAGTAAGAAGGGGCTGGAAGCAGGGGAACTCATTGGCAGTCCATGCCGCTACACCAGTAGCCACCACTCCCACCTGTCGCCCCCTGAGGAGGACGCTCAGTAAGACAGCATTCTTCCAGACAAAACCCCAAGTGGCTTTCTCTAAAGACATTGAAAAAACTGTGTGGAAACGTGAAGGCATTTTGGGTGGATAATGGTACCCTGGAGCAAAGCCCTCCTCATTCCAATGAAGGAGGAGATGAGCTGTGGTCTGGAGCCTGATGTCAGCATCCTTCCCACAGCACACAGAGCCCCTGGTCAGACATGGTGCAGATGAGAGGCCACCCAAGGGTCACCGAGGATCTGAGGAGCATAAGATGGAGGGAGAGACCAAACTATGCAGAGAGAAAACAGGACCCCAAAGGAGACAGACAATTCAGGGAACAGAAATCTTAAAAAGAAAAGAAGATAAGATTCCTGATACAGTCAATAAGAATAAAAACTATTTATAACCATAAAACAAAAATAATAATTTAAGTTGGTAAATTAAATACAAATAACAAGAAGGAATCGAAAGTAAAATTGACGTAATCTTCCAGAATAAAGATAAAAAAGACCAAAAAAGAAATAGAGAAACAATCCAGAAGATCGAACATCTAATAGAAGCCCCAGAAGAAGAGAACAGAGAAAATGGATCAGAGGAAATTACCAAATAAATACTAGAACTGACTGTCCTGGAGCTGAAGGACTTGAGTTTTCGGCAGAAAGGGTCTACCGCAGGCCACCAAGACCCCAGGCCTGGACACGTTCTCGTGAGATGAGGAGAGCACCCAACTGCTTCCAGAGGGACCAGCATATTCACCTGTGGAGTATGGGAACGGAAAAGAAATAGCATTTCTCGTGAGTAATCTTGGATGTTAGAAAACTAAAAAAACAAAAGAAAACCAGTATATATTTTGAAAGAATGCGTAGTAGAAATAAAGTAGTTAGACAGTGAAAACACTAGAGTGTTTTTCTGCGACCAAGGGGAATGAAAATGTGAAATGTGAATTAAGGGAGGAAATGAAGTGAGGAAAAGAAGGAGAAAAAAGGAAGGAGAGAAGGAAGAAGGGGAAAGAGAAAGACCACGTACGCGCATGAAGTTATTTTCACACATCTTCCAGCAAAACAAAAAATAGCCAAGAAAGAGGAAGACATAGAGCTCCTGGAAACGGTGGGCTCCACGCAGGAGAGCAGAAAAGGAGTCTGTCTGGTTCCTTCTGGTTTCTTCCGTCTTTCAATAGTCATGTGATAATCTATCGTCTCGCTGTTCTATAAATTTCCCTTTTTTGATATTTAAGTTTCTTCTACTTTTCCAGCATTTAAGATTATGCAGAGGTGAAAATCTCTGTGAATGTAGCTGTTTTCTTTTCTTGAATCACTCCAGAAGACAAATTAGCCAGATTGGCTTTATTGGGTCAAAGAACATGAATGTTAAATAGTTTTGGTTCATCACTTGTCACACTGCTTTCCAAAAAAGTTACATCAACATACTATATCCGTGGGCAAGTTTCTCAATCTCTTTAGGCCTCAATTTCTTGGACTATAGAATGGTAACAGTAATAGCTTCTATCCCATAGGGTTGTGAGGCCCCAATGAAATGAAGCATGTAAATAAAGTATTTAGTGCTTTGTAACTGCTTAATAATACTAGATATCAAATAAATAAATAGTGTGCAGCAGACCTGGAAGGTTTGCAACAGAAGCACGGAGGGCCCTGGAAGGGAGAAATGCAACAAAACACCAGGCTGAAAGTAAGTAACAGGGATAGGATAAAGATTTTATTGTTATTATTTACTTTTCTTTGAGTTTTTAATTGTGTTTTTAAAAAATATACCTTATGACTTTCGGTGCAAACGTGAAACAAGCCAAAATAAGTATGATTTTGAGCAATCAATAAAGAGCAAAGAAAGAAAGTCCCTATGACCTTCCCATCGGGAACATTCTATCCCGGCACAGGAGTAATGCAACTAGACTCCTGGAGAGAAAATGCAACCCTACTCTTAGCAGCAAGATACTTGACTGAACAATTAAATTATTCATTCGTCTTTTCACTTATTGTCTGCTCCTACCCAACCCTGAGAGGACTTTGCCTGCCTTGTCCATCACTGTAACTTCAGTACCTAGAACACTGCCTAGCACTTTTGAATGAATGAATGAATGAATGGATGGATGGATGGGTAAATGAATGAATATCAAGTCTTAAAAGTATAAACATTGTTCATTAAGTTTCAGTAATGTAAACACTGTTGGAGAAGAAGAGGAGACTCAGTTGAGGTGGGAAGATTATTACAATGTTAACAACCTTCAGAGGCAAAAGTAGAAACAGAGCCGACAGAAGACAGAACACGGAGGAGTGAAGACGCAGCAGATGAAGAGGGGGAGCAGATGCTGGCGTTGCTGAGATTCTCATCCAGAAAGCGGGGGCTGAAGTGTAGCTAGAACAAGTAACAAAGTTTCAAGATATGATTTAAAGTTTAATTACTTCAATTCATTGGCTATTACGAATAAGACTGCTATGAATATTTGTGTACGTGTTTTAATTTCATTGGGTAAATTCCTAGAAATGGAAATGTCTAGAAAAGACAAATTTATAGCGACAGAAAACTCAAGAGTGTTTGGCTGTGGCTGGGGGTGGGAGGGCATTCTGACTGTAAATGGGCATGAGAAATTTTCTAGGGTAGTAGAAATGTTCTAAAACTAGATTGTGGTGATAGTTACACAATTCTATAAGTTTACCAGAGTCATTGAATTGTACACGTACAATTGTAGAGCATATAAATTATATGTCACTAAAGTTGTTCTTAAAGTACAGTTTCCAGAAGAAAATCATAGGGAATATCCTTGTGACTTGGGTGTAGGCAAACATGCCACAGAATGTAATAATCATAAATGAAAAATTAATTTTAATCAAAATTAAAATCTTCTGCTCATCAAAAGACATAAGTAAGGAAATTAGTCAAGCCACAGACTGGAAGGAAATATTTGCAAAATATATATTTGGCAAAGGCCTCACTCTCCTGCAACTCAAAAGACAAACAAACCAATTTTTTTTTAATAGGCAAGAGATTTGACCACACACTTCAAAAAAAAACATAGACCAATGTCACTAAACGCATGAAAAACTACTTAACATCATTAGTCATCAGGGAAATGCAAATTAAAACCATAATGAACACCACCACACACCTATCAGAAAAGCTAAAATTTAAAAGACTAACAATGTCAAATATTGGTAAAGATATTGAAAAACTAGAACTCGCAAACATTATTAGTGGGGACATAAAATGGTACATGCACTTTGGGAAAAAGTTCTGGTGGTTTCTTCTGAAGTTAAACATATACTTACTCTAAGACTCAGCAATTCCACTCCTAGGTATATACCTGAGAGGAAGAAAAACATGTCTGCAAAGAAACACTTGTACAAGAATGTTTGTAGCAGCTTTATGCATGACGACCAAAACGTGGAAAGAGGCTAGGAGTCTATCAGTAAGAGGAAAAATAAATAACAGAAGAGACTATTGATAAAGGCAATGCCATGAAGCAACCTCAAAAACGTTATGCTGAGTGAAAAAAACCTTTTCGTAAAATAATATTTATTGTATGGATTCATTTTCTATAAATTATAGAACAGGAAAACTAACCCGTGACGGAAAAAATCTAAGCAGCTGTTGTCTCCGGTGGTTGGGGTGGGGCGGAGATTGACTGGGAAGAGACACTAAGAAATGCTCTAGGGTGACATATGCTCTGTATCTCGACAGAAGCTCAAGTTACACAGGAATAAGCGTGTATCAAAACTCATAGAAGGGTACACTTAACATCCGTGCATTTCATTTTATGTAAATTTTACCTCAAAAGGAGAAAGAAGAAAGGAAGGTAGAAAGATATTAAACTCTGGACCAAGGCTCTATGCTGAAGGGTTTAGAGGTGGAGCGTACTGACATCTCAACTTACTTTGAAACATATCAAAAAAAGATGGATGAATGATGGTTATAGGCACGGGTGAATGGATAGAGGTGTGACAAAGCAAGTATAGTAAAATGTGAATTGCAGAATCTAAGAGAGGTGAATATGGGTGTTCTTCGTAAAATTCTTTCAACTTTTACGTATGTTTGAAAAGTGTCATAATAAAATTTGGGAAAAATATAATCAACAGAAGAACTAAAATAATTTAACTATGAAATATGGAGAAGAGGAAAAGGAGGACTGTAGGTGAGCTAAATCCTTATTTCTTATTTTAGAGAGTCAGTAGATATCATCTAAATTTAATAAATTAAGAAATAGATGTATGTTCTTATTTAGAGCAACTGAAATAAAGAACAGAGGAAATCAAATAGAGACAGTCTGAAGAAATTATCTTTGAGACATAAGATGAAGGGATGCGTGCATTAAACCTCCCTTTCATAACAACCTATTCTTTATCTTTTTGTTTTGTTTTTCTACTATACAATGTTTTACTTCGATCAGAAGAACACACAGAAAATGTCTCTGAGCCCACAGACACATTAATCAGCTGGAGGACTGCTAGAGACCTTAGCCCAGAGCTCTCGGCCCACGCTCTGGGGCTGGAGTGATTGATGATGTTGAGGCGTATCACCACTGCAAGGAATTCAGTATCAGAACCACTTCCATCTTGTGTCAAAAGTCTGAACTCCATGGCTGCCCGGTATCTACCAGGTGAAGGGCAAAGCTGAATGTGTTCAGATTAATCCCAGAATGGCCATGCTGGGAGTGAGGAAGACAAGGGCCCATCAACAAAGTACCATTGGGTACTTTGGGTTTTAATTGATTCCCAAAGTTCTTCCTTCATTTCCAAAATAAGATAGGTTAAACAACATGGCAATTTGGAAGTTAATCATCATCACAGTGGGGAGAGATGTGAATAATCAAGGTGCATTGCACTTGATCCTAATAGTAGATTTAACTGTATCACAATGCAAAATATTGACTCTCATCTGAATTGTCTGCTTCTACACTTGATGATAGTCAGTGTTGAACAACTTGCTTCCTGGCACCTACTCTGTAGCACTAAAACCTGGAGATTCT